>NW_027452487.1:25000-32500 GCF_964194025.1 Convolutriloba macropyga | reverse complement strand
CGAGCACGCCTGACAAGGTCAAGTTTTAATTAGGAATTCAAAAGAAAGTGAAAGGAGGCAGCACTCAGACAATCAAAGTAAGACAACGAAAAATCAACCCGAGCAAGAAAATTCCTTTAATCGAGCTCGTCTGATAGTAAAAGTTTTACCGCCGCCGATAAGAACAATCTAAAATTTTCACCGACGGTGAAATTTGTCAACATTGAATCCAATTCCTTGGGGACGCCCCCGTTCGAACTGATTACATCGTCTAACCCAAACAACTTTATGAATGACGACGCACCCACCACTCAACAAGACGTAAGAACGTACGAACGCCCATCCTGTTCTTACAACTCTCCCAGAGCACCAAATTCGCCGACGCCAAAAGGCGTTGTGCAGTCCACTCACAAAATGGACAAACTGGTTAGCAAAATTTGTCTAGAAAAACCAGAACGTGAGGCACTTCACGCTACCACAACGCTTCCACCGTTGATTCCCCGGTACAATCCGCTGACAAAAATGTCTTTTTTAGGCAGCACCGGCGAGTGAGAGAGCGGTCAAGCGAACGATCATGTGCCTGTCAAGACCTTCGAGCCCATTGACAAAATTGAAGAAGAGCATGATCCGTCACCCACTTCAACTGCAAAGAGCTCACTTTCTAGCTTAAAGGCTAGCGACGTTCACAACACTTACGAATTTTGAGTTTAACTCAAAATTTCTGGTGACGGGAGTTTGTAGTGGAGGGTGCACTGTTCCCCGGGGAACGTCACAAAATCCATGAAAGCTTTGCACTAGAACCTACATTACCATTTATAGTTAAATTTTTTTATGTATGTTAGTCTTTTCCGTTATTTTAATCTTACTCTCTAGTGCGATTGAAGTTATCTAAGTGCAGTGAATCGTTACCGGTACAAACCTGTACCGTCTAGCTCTCTCGTAAATTGTTCAAGATTATTTGTGTGAGTTAATTTAGAAAAATAAAGATGTGAATCGAATCCTTTGGAACTTTAGTTAATTTAAAATTCAAAAGCAGTAGTTTTGAGTAAGCCTCAACAATAACAAAATTAATCATAATACCACTAAAAAAAATAATAAAAATAATAATAATAATAAAAATAATAATAATAAAAATAATAATAATAATAATAATAATAATAACCATAATAATAACAATAATAATTATAATAATAATAATAATAATAATAATAATAATAAAAATAACATTATTAATAGTAGTAAAAATAACAATAATAATAATGCAAAGAATAATAATAACAATAAAAAAATAAAAAATTAATAATAATATTAACAATAATCATAAGAAAAAAACTAAAAATAATACTATTAGTATTATTAATAATATTAATAATATTAATAATTATAATAATAATAATAATAACAATAATAATAATAATAAAAATAATAATAATAATAATAATAACTATAATAATATTAATAATAAAAATAATAATAATAAAAATAATAATAATAATAATAATAATAATAATAATAATAATAATGGTAATAAAAACAAAAACAATCATATCAAAATCAATGATAAAATTTATTATAAAAACTTTGATAATTAGACTAAAAATTAAAAATAGCAATAACTGTAATATTATTTAAAGCAATAATAATAATAACAATAATAATAATAATAATAATAATAATAATAATAATAATTATAATAATAACAATACTAATAATAATAATATTAATAATAATAATAATAATAATAATAATAATAATAATAATAATAATAATAATAAAAATAATAATAAAAAAAATAAGACTAATCAGAATAATAATAATAATAGTAATAATGATAATAATAATAATAATATTAATAATAATAATAATAAAAATAATAATAATAATAATAATAATAATAATAATAATAAAAATAATAATAATAATAATAATAATAATAATAATAACAGTAATATTGGTAAAAGTAATAACGATAGTAATAGTTAAAAAAAAAAAGGGTGCATAATATCAACGATAATGAAAACAATAAAAATAGTATAAAAAATTTATTTAAAGATAACAGCAATAACACTAACAAAAGTTTAATTAACAATAACAATAATAATAATTTTATTAACAATAAAAATAATAATTGTGATAAATGACGTGACCGGCTAAGTGGTCAATTTAGTTAGAGATTCATAAGAGATAAAACAAGATCGATAACATTACCCTAATTCAGCTTGGTTAACTCAAACTGCATCACATCAATGATGCCAGTAGACATGAAGAAGATAGACCTGTACAAATGTCACAATTAGAGGTTACAATGTTGATAAGTATATATAACAATATGGTGCAGTGATAGCTTAGACTCCTTATCAATATATTTGTGAAAGTATAACGATTGTAAATTGATGATGCAGACGTACTGCGTATGACTTAGTTGCAATATGTACTTTTTACCAGATTTCCTTCCTTTCGAGAAAAACAATTTTACTGCTAAAATAAGTGATGAAAGTGGCCGATAAAATATGATCAGCTTTAATGCAAAGTTACAACAATAATGACCTAACTGAATGCAATGGGATGAGTTTATCAAGTTATCAAGACAACGATTGTCTAACGAATGATCATAACAAGTACCAAAACTGTCAACGTGACGATGAGTACAAGAATGATTTAAATAGCACAATAAATTATTAACTAGCTTTTCATGGCTACATTTCGGGATCACTTTGAGACTTAAGTTGAGTGCTATAGCATTGTTCAGTTTCAATGATTTCATAATCCGAATCGGAATTACTATCCTCCTGTGGACAGAACTATACTGAGCTTGCAATCATCGGTCGAGTGTCCGGTAGTTGTGCGGGCTGGAGTGATGCGCTATACGATGATCCTTGTGCACCTACTTCTTCGTCCACTTCCGCTTCTGAAGCTAACTCCCCGAAGGGGCTTTTAGCTTTGCGGATACGTTTGCTTTTTCGAGTTGCCATTCTTCTCGACAAAAATCTCAAACGGAGGTGCTGAATTATTTAAGCAGACGAATGGTCTGGACTTGCGAGTCTCACACATATTTTGTAGAAGCTTCCTTCGATTACTTCTGTCTGGAACTTCATTTTGTTGGGATAATATCCTTTCTGGAATTTTGTTACTTGACTTGACTTTTTAATGTTTGATTTTGTAGGGTCATGACCAGGTTCCGTTTCGGATTGCTTTCTAATTGATATTTCCCCTGATAGTTTCTTTAGTGAAATTAATTTATGCTTCTGCGTACGTTCGACAATTGCAATTGTTGAGTTGGCTTCAGTTTTGTCTGGTTTAATGAATTGCTCCAGTGGGGTTTTCCTCTATTCAAGCGTCCCAAATTTTGCAAAGTCGGCTTTGTGCACGTCTCTATCGGGTCTGCCTGGCACACGTGTCACGACTGTGGAGTCTGAAGTTTTCACTATTGATGCTACTCCAAGTATTGTCTCATAAAGCCCTTCAAGACTTCTTCTTCGCCTATTTACATTTGAAATTTTTTGTTCAAGTTTGATTCGATTACTTGATGGATTGACCGACTGCCCGCTGGAAGACAGTAGGAACTTGAATAGATTTAGTTTGTCAGTGGCCTGCCTAATTCTCTCTTTATTGTGCTCAATTTTTTCATCGCTTAGATGATCTCCGTCCTTCCATTTAGAATTGTCAATCAATTCCTCTGAGCCGATTGTGTCAAAATCTGAACAATATTTAACATTGTTCCACGGCGTAAACTGTTCAAGATTATTTGTGTGAGTTAATTCAGAAAAATAAAGATGTGAATCGAATCCTTTGGAACTTAAGTTAATTTGAAATTCAAAAGCAGTAGTTTTGAGTAAGCCTCAACAATAACAAAAATAATCATAATACTACTACTAATAATAATAATAATAATAATAATAATAATAATAATAATAAAAATAATAACAATAAAAATAATAAGAATAATAATAATAATAATAACAATAATAATAACAATAATAATTATAATAATAATAATAATAATAACAATAATAATAATAAAAATAACATTATTAATAGTAGTAAAAATAACAATAATAATAATGCAAATAATAATAATAACAATCAAAAAACTAAAAAATAATAATAATATTAACAATAATCATAACAAAAAAATTAAAAATAATAATATTAGTAATATTAATAATATTAATAATATTAATAATTATAATAATAATAATAATAATAATACTAATAAAAATAATAATATTAATAATAATAATAATATTAAAAAAAAATAATAATAACAATAATAATAATAATAATAATAATAATAATAATAATAATAATAATAATAATAATAATAATAATAATAATAATAATAATAATAATAATAATAATAATAATAATAGTAATAATGATAATAATAATAATAATAATAATAATAATAATAATAATAATAATAATAGTAATAATAGTTATAGTATTAATGATAGTAATAGTTAAAAAATAAAAAAGGGTGTGTAATATCAACGATAATGAAAACAATAAAAATAAAATAAAAAATTTCATTAAAGATAACAGCAATAACACTAACAAAAGTTTAAATAACAATAACAATTATAATAATTTTATTAACAAAAAAAATAATAATTGTGATAAATGACGTGACCGGCTAAGTGGTCAATTTAGTTAGAAACTCATAAGAGATAAAACAAGATCGATAACATTACCCTAATTTAGCTTGGTTAACTCAAACTGCATCACATCAATGATGCCAGTAGACATGAAGGAGATAGACCTGTACAAAAGTCACAATTAGAGGTTACAATGTTGATAAGTATATATAACAATATGGTGCAGTGATAGCTTAGACTCCTTATCAATATATTTGTAAATGTAAAACGATTGTAAACTGATGATGCAGACGTACTGCGTATGACTTAGTTGCAATATGTACTTTTTACCAGATTTGCTTCCTTTCGAGAAAAACAATTTTACTGCTAAAATAAGTGATGAAAGTGGCCGAAAAAATATGATCAGCTTTAATGCAAAGTTACAACAATTATGACCTAACTGAATGCAATGGGATGAGTTTATTAAATTATCAAGACAACGAATGTCTAACGAATGATCATAACAAGTACCAAAACTGTCAACGTGACGATGAGTACAAGAATGATTTAAATAGCACAATCAATTATTAACTAGCATTTCATGGCTACATTTCGGGATCACTTTGAGACTTAAGTTGAGTGCTATAGCATTGTTCAGTTTCAATGATTTCATAATCCGAATCGGAATTACTATCCTCCTGTGGACAGAATTATACTGAGCTTGCAATCATCGGTCGAGTGTCCGGTAGTTGTGCGGGTTGGAGTGATGCGCTATACGAAGATCCTTGTGCACTTACTTCTTCGTCCACTTCCGCTTCTGAAGCTAACTCCCCGAAGGAGCTTTTAGCTTTGCGGATCCGTTTGCTTTTTCGAGTTGCCATTCCTTCTCGACAAAATCTCAAACGGAGGTGCTGAATTATTTAAGCAGATCGAATGGTCTGGACTTGCGAGTCTCACACATATTTTGTAGAAGCTTCCTTCGATTACTTCTGTTTGGAACTTCGTCTCACATTTTGTTTGGATAATATCCTTTCCGGAATTTTGTACTCGACTTGACTTTTTAATGTTTGATTTTCTAGGGTCATGACCAGGTTCCGTTTCGGATTGCTTTCTAATTGATATTTCCCCTGATAGTTTCTTTAGTGAAATTGATTTATGCTTCTGCGTACTTTTGACAATTGCAATTGTTGAGTTGGCTTCAGTTTTGTCTGGTTGATTGAATTGCTCCAGTGGGGTTTTCCTCTATTCAAGCGTCCCAAATTTTGCAAAGTCGGCTTTGTGCACTTCTGTATCGGCTCTGCCTGGCACACGTGTCACGACTGTGGAGTCTGAAGTTTTCGCTATTGATGCTACCTCAAATATTGTCTCATAAAGCCCTTCAAGACTTTTTCTTCGCCTCTTTACACTTGAAATTTTTCGTTCAAGTTTGATTCGATTACTTGATGGATTGACCGGCTGCCCGCTGGAAGACAGTAGGAACTTGAATAGATTTAGTTTGTCAGTGGCCTGCCTAATTGTCTCCTTATTGTGCTCAATTTTTTCATCGCTTAGATGATCTTCGTCCTTCCACTTAGAATTGTCAATCAATTCCTCCGAGCCGAATGTGTCAAAATCTGAACAATATTTAACATTGTTCCACGGCATATTTGTGTGTGACAGTACAGATGTTAGTAATGAAAGGGGTTATTAATTTTTGGTCCAAAATAAGCCTCAAATAGTGAAATGTTTGTTGTACGTTGTTGGCAAATTCTAAGTTGATGGATTATATTTTCTATTGGTCTTTTAACGTTAAAATATTTCTTTGTCCAGATTCGATTTTTTTACAACCTAATCTTCATTTTAACGTTTGTATTATTCTCTCGACCAGTCCGAGAGCTCGGTGCCTTTGAACTGCGTCGGTTATTAATTCTAGATATTTATTTTCACATAGTGTTTTTACTTTGTTGCCTATTAAGCATCTCGCTTGATCGAGTCTAAATTGACGAGGGATTCCATGTAGTCTGAAGTATTTTAATAGGAAACGTTTGACACTTGGAGCATTAGGATTTTTTTTTGTTTTTTGCTGTATTTCGAGAATCTATCGATGCAGACCAATATATATTAGTAATACTAGTAATAATACTAGTAATAATATTAATAATAAAAATAATAATAATAAAAAAAAAATAATAATATTAATAATAATAATAATAATAATATTAATGAATACTGATAATAATAAAATGATGAAGATAATAATAATAATACTAATGGTAGTAGTAATAATGAGAATAATGACAATAATAAAAAAATCTTTAAAAAAGCGATAATAAAACTAGCAATAATTATAAAAATAATAATAAAAACAATAATAATAATAATAATAATAATAGTAATAATAATAACAAGGATAATAAGAATAATAGTAATAATAATAATAATTATAATAATAATAATAATAATAATAAAAATAATAGTTTTAATAACAATAATAATAATAATAATAATAATAATAATAATATTTTTTTTAATAATCATAAAAATAGTAATAACAACAATGAGAAAAATAATTTTAAAATAATAATAATAATAATAATAATAATAATAATAATAATAATAAGAAGAAGAAGAAGAAAAACGGTAAAAATCATAATAGTTTTTATAATAATAATAACAATAAAAATATTAATAAAAATAATAATATCATTAATATTATTAATAGTAGAAGTAGTATTAATAATGAGAAAAATATTTTAACAAAATTATATTAATAATAAAAATAATAATAATAATATTAATAAAAATAAAAAAAATATAAATCAGAAAAAAGATATTAATATTATTAATAATAATAACAAAAAAATAATAACAAAAATAAAAATAATAGTAATTTTTTTAATTATAATAAAAATAATAATAATAATAAAAATATCTATAATAAGAATAATAATAATAATAATAATAATAA
>NW_027452487.1:12500-17500 GCF_964194025.1 Convolutriloba macropyga | reverse complement strand
ACAAAGAGAACTCCTCATGGAAACAAGAACAGCCCAACAAGTCCTACAAATCGCACTCGATCGCGAACGAGGCCAAGAAAACCAAAAAGCGATCAACTCTTAACTAAACCGATACTCCCCACTCACCCCGACAACAATTACCCACACGGAACATCCAGACACAACGCTCCACAAACATCCCAAACCCCTGCCGACGCTGTGGACTACAATTCTCACTCGAACACCTGCAAATATGCCTCACCAAAAAAGTCCAGTGCAACTCCTGCAAAAAAGTTGGACATTATAGTAAAGTATGCCGCTCGGCAAAACTAATGTGGCAAACCCAACAAATAAAGCCACAACAAAATGTACCCCAACAAAACATCCCACAAACCAGACGGGTCAGAAACATCAGAGCATCGCAGGAACAACAACAAATTGTTACCCAAGCTCAGAATACCCAACCGGAAACTATGGAGGAAACAGTCGACCTCGAAAATACATTTTATATCCAAGAAGTATCCGACAGTTGGAACACCGTAAACTTCATAAACCCAAAAACATTCCACACTGCACAACCACATAAACTATCGCCAAGCATCTCAGATGAAATCTGGATCAAAACTTCCACGGATACCTTCGAAATCGACTGGCTGGCAGACACAGGCAGCCCACGAAGCTTCATCTGCAAAACTGAAGCAGATAGAATACTAAGACAATGTAAATCTGCCAAATGGAAAGAACCGTCAGGATGCCAGATACAGTACAGATGCTTCAACAACATCGAGATCCCAATCACAGGAATATTTCAGATAAGTCTCCGTTCGGGACTCCGAGAAGCCTCAAACAACGAAATACTAGTGGTTGATGCAAATACTGTAAACCTCATGGGACGAGACATTCTGGGGAAACTTGGGTTCACACTATCCCAAAAAAAGGTACACACATTAGCAATATCAATCTAGATAACACATTACAAATCAAAATTATAAACAAATTTCCCTACCTATGTTCCCGTTTGGGAAAATCAAAAAATCATATTGCCAAATCCACACTAAAAAAAATATCCCCATAGCAACACAAAGGCCGGAGAGTGCCACTACACCTTACGGATAAAGTTGACAAAGAGATACAACATTTACTTAACAAAAATCAAATAACAAAACTAGAAAAATGCTCCGCCCAAGTTTTTGTAAGCCCAGTAGTAATAACAGTGAAACATCACCAATCGATCAAACTGGCATTAGACTCAAAATTACTTAACGACGCGATAGATAAAAATAAATATCAAATGCAATCCATCGACAACCTAATGGACTCAGTGGCCAAATACATCTCAGATAACAAGAACGAACAAGGCAATTTTCTATTCTCGAAAATAGACCTTGAATACGCCTATAGCCAAATCCCACTACACCCCGAAATTAGAAAACATTGTAATTTCAATATCCTCGGGGGCAAATCAACGGGCATATACCAATTCATAAACAAATTCTACGGCCTAAGTGATATGCCCGCAACATTTCAAAAAACCTTGGACAAAACACTTGAAAATATCAACAACAAGTTCAACTTCTTAGACAACATACTAATCATAACAAAGGGCTCCCCATACGACCACGAACTCGACGCATACATAGTCCTATCAAGACTTGACAAAGAAAACTTAGCTATCAAATTAGAAAAATGCGAATTTGCCAAATCCTCAATAACTTGGCTAGGCTACAAAATTACCCAATCGGGAATATCCTCCCCAACCATTAAAAAGTCCGATTCGATACTGAACCTAAAACCACCCAGCACACTCAAACAGTTACGCTCCTTTATGGGCTCAATACACCAACTCATAAAATTTATCCCCAACCTAGCCAACTTGCTTAACCTAATAAGACCCCTATTAAAAAAGAGAACATAACAAACAACAAAATACGCTGGGAAGAAACCCATACAGCAGCACTGGAAAAAATTAAAGCGGAAATATCTAAAATTACAGAGAAAAAACATTTCGATAGACAACGGAATACACGCCATAAATGCGATGCAAGCCATACAGGGCTCGGAGCGGTATTAGAACAACAATACCCAGAAGGCTGGTTCCCTATAGCCTACGCTAGCCGATTCCTGAACGAAGCAGAAATAAAATACAGCACTAATGAATTAGAGTTATTATCGGTAGTCTGGGCCACAAATCATTTCAAATACTATCTACCAGGATCAAAATTTGAGCTAATCACAGATCATACAGCCCTCTTTTCAGCACTGAAACCCAATCGGGTCAATAAATCGCGACAAAGCAGACTTATACGCTGGGTACCCTAAACTTTTTCAATCAAACACCTTCCGGGGAAAAATATGGGTTTTACCGAATACCTAAGCAGAAACCCTCACCAAACCCACCCCCCCTCCCCCAATAAGCCCAGACGATGAACTCTTTGTCATTAATAGAATCAGAGAATTTACTTTTACACTTTTAAACGAAGAACGAAAACACAATATTTCAACCAATCAGAACGCTCCATTCGGACAAACGCACAAATCACATGACGTAATAAGCAACACTCCGAGCGAACAAAATAAAGCGAACGCTTTTTGCCATTTCTCTATTCACAATCAGTTGCACTCTTTCTCGCTATTAAATTCATCTCTAAATTCAACTTTCAACAATCAAACTTTATCACGTAAAAACATTTCTAATCCTAACAACATTGAAAATTTATTCAATTCATACCACTCCAAAACATTTAATTTATCAAACAAACAGAAGATATCCCCATATAGTAACCCCCACAATTATTATTCACAACCCCGTTCCAAAATAAACGCTGTTACAAGAAACAAGCCAAACTTTAACACCTTTGGCAGACAGATTATTAAACGAGCTACAAGACCCAACAAAAGAACAATGCCCCCAACTAACTCTAACACCCCCTCCACTTCAAATACTCCCATTTCTGTACCCACCCAAATGGATAAAATCCCACCATCCACTAACATTGGACAAGGCAGAGAACCAATAGTTGAAACCAAGCATGCACCCTTATTTGAATTTGAAAATGAAACCGCCCCAGTTACCGATTGAAATTATCCCGTGTATTTGGCGAAGAATTTCTGGCCGAGGCCACAATAAAGGACAAAAACCTACAAACAATAATTCGCTTAGCGAAAGCCCATAATTGGGAACAACTAAAGGTAGTTTCCAAGTATTATTATAACCTGCAAAATGATTTATCCGTGGCCCGATTGGGATGCCTTATATACGACGGCAAGCTAGTTATACCACATCAGCTCTAAAACTTGGTTATCAACACAGTACACCGAACCCAAACGGGCCAAGTGGGAATGATAAGACTGGCAAAACTTATCTGGTTCCCCCAGATACATAGAACTATTGCCCTTAGGGCAGAGAACTGCAAACAATGCCTAGACCGAGGTAAGAATCTGAAACCAATAACACCAAAATCAGAACTATGAGCATTACCTAAGCTAAGCGAACCCAACGAAAAATTACAATTAAACTTCGCTGGACCAATTGTAGACATAAAAAACAATAATAATGAACACTATATCCTCGCCGCGGTAGATCGGTTTTCTCGTTACCCATCTGCAATAGTTCACACAAATTGCGACACGCAAACAGCAATAGAATTTCTCAACCAATACTGTAAATTCCATGTTATTCCACGTAGCATCCGCTGTGATCAAGCACAGGCATTTAAATCTAGAGCATTCAAAATCTACTGCAAAGAAAAAAACATAAAATTAATCTTCTTCACCACCCACGACCACCGAGCTTCAGGCATGGTAGAACGCCTGATACAAACATTAAAGCAAAGATTCGCAACTATGACTATTGACCCCATATGGGACAATAAAACCATAGCAGAAAAAATAACAATCGAATAACCAAAAGAAGAATAATCGAATCCATCAGACTTATACCAAACAGAGTCACTAAAATCCCACCATTCCAAGCACACTTTGGCACACCAAAAAACACCGAACTATCTAACATCCTTACAACCCCTAACACAAAAAAACCTCTCCTACAACAAAATAAAATCATTTTACTTAGACAAACGACTGCTCCAAAACCCAAGCCTGACGCCAGCCGCGATTTGGGACCGGGACATCAACTCAGAAATAAACCTGGACATCCAATACAAACAGGACGACCAGACCCGCCAGGAACCCCAATGCGAAGAATCCCAGACGTCGGACTCATGAATCGGACAGCGCTCCACTGTTACCTTCCAAAAAGGGTACAAAAATTCCGTCTAAATTTAAATTCCAAATAGGAAATAAGACAACAATAATTGATCAAACACGCCGTAATCTAGCACGTAAAATCGTAAGAAGAAAAATCCCCGAACCTCGAAGAACGCTAAAACTCCTATGGTCAATTATACCAGACGGTACAATAGTTGACTACACCCCTCACACCATAACCATAGACACTCATAATCGCAAAAACACGGTGATACGAAATAATGACATAGCTATATCGTCGGAAACACGCCCATTACCACAAGAACAAAAACAACAAGAACCAAAACTCCGCCTAATAAATTGCGTGACCTGTAAAACTGTTGGTGAGTATAACCGTGACAAACGTAAAATAGAAAAATTCTGTTTAGCAGAAAAGGCACAGCTGGCGAAGACAACCCGAATGGGTCAAAGCCCCAAGCATACAGCCCTACAAGAGAAATCAAACACTCAAGCATCGCGCAAACGAAAGGCCACAACAAACGAACTAGGACCCTCCGCCAAAGCACCCCAACAGGGAATGTCGACGCCCATAGACGATGAACATCTGCCGAACAACGCAACCAACTATTCGATGAACGTCTCCCCAATTTTGACAAAGAAACTTGCAGGACAGAGAAAATTGAAGAAAAAATTGTCGGGAGCAACCCAAAAGGGAAAAAGAACATCCATAAGAAAAAAAGCAACGGTATCAGCAGCCAGAAGAACTGCCAACACCAAACTGACAAAAGCAAAACTGGCAGCTCTAAAACAAAGTT
>NW_027452487.1:0-5000 GCF_964194025.1 Convolutriloba macropyga | reverse complement strand
GATACCCCCCACACGCATCGGAACAAATATCCAACATTACATTTACCCCCAAGGAACAACGCAGTCACCCCCAGACCCACAACCAATCCAAATCCCTGCCGACGCTGCGGACTACAGTTCTCAATCGAGCACTTGCAAGTGTGCCCAGCAAAAAAAGTCCAGTGCAACCTATGCAAAAAAATAGGACACTATAGTAGAGTATGCAAATCAGCAAAAATGATGTGGCAAACACAACAAATAAAGCCACAAACAACCCCACCCCAGCAAACATTCCCACAAACTAGACGAGTCAGGAACATTAGACCCACGCATGAACAACAAGAAGAAGAACAACCACTCCAGGATACCCGAACGGAAACGACAGACGAAACATCAGATCTTGAAAACACGTTTTACATACAGGAAGTATTTGACAGCTGGAATACCGTAAACCTCGTACATCCAAAGAACTTCGTCAACGCCCACCCACAAAAACTATCCCCAAACATCTCAGATGAAATCTGGATCAAAACATCCACAGACACGTTCGAGACGAACTGGCTCGCGGACACAGGTAGCCCTTGAAGCTTCATCTGTAAATCGGAAGCAAATAGGATAATTCAAATGTGCAAATCAGCCAAATGGAAGGAACCAACCAACAGCCAGACCCAGTATAGATGCTTCAATAACATAGAGATCCCTATAACTGGAATAATACAGATGAACCTCCGATCGGGACTTCGAGAAGCAACAAACAACGAAATCCTGGTGGTCAACGCAAACACTGTGAGCCTGATGGGACGAGATATATTGGGGAAACTTGGATTCGCCCTCTCGCAAAATAAAGGTACAAACATTAACAACATTAATTTGGATGATAGACTAGATATAAAAATCATAAAGAAATTCCCACACCTCTGCTCCCGTCTGGGAAAATCCAAAAACCACATTGCTAAATCAACGCTAAAACAAGACATCTCACCGTACCAAAACAAAGGCCGAAGGGTTCCACTCCACTTAACGGAAAAAGTAGATAAGGAGATACAACATTTACTTAACACAAACCAAATAATAAAACTAGAAAAATGCTCCGACCAGGTCTTTATAAGCCCCGTAATAATAACAGTGAAACATGACCAATCCATCAAACTAGCACTCGACTCAAAACTACTGAATGATGCGATCGACAAAAATAAATATCAAATGCAATCCATCGACAATCTAATGGATTCAGTGGCCAAATATATCTCAGACAACAAGAATAAACAAGGCAATTTTCTATTCTCGAAAATCGATCTAAAATATGCATACAGCCAAATCCCACTACATCCCGAAATTAGAAAACATTGTAACTTCAACATCCTCGGGGGCAAATCAACTGGCACATATCAGTTCGTAAACGGATTCTACGGTCTAAGTGATATGCCTGCCACATTCCAAAAAACACTAGACAAAACACTCGAAAACATCGACAACAAATTCAACTTTTTAGACGACATATTAATCATAACAAAAGGCTCCACCCTTGACCACGAACACGATATATATAAGGTCCTATCCAGACTTGACAAAGAAAACCTAGCCATCAAATTAGAAAAATGCGAATTCTCCAAATCTTCAATAACATGGTTAGGCTATAAAATTACCCAATCGGGAATCTCCCCTACAGTAAAAAAGACAGACTCCATAATGAACCTGAAACCGCCTAAAACACTAAAACAACTTCGCTCCCTTATGGGCTCAATACACCAACTCATTAAATTTATTCCTAACCTAGCCAATCTACTCAACCCCATAAGACCCCTACTAAGAAAAGAAAACATAACAAACAACAAAATACGCTGGGAAGAAATACATATAACAGCCTTAGACAAAATAAAGGCAGAAATCTCAAAAATTACAGAAAAAAACATTTCGCCAAACATCGTAAAACACGTCTGAAATGTGATGCAAGCCACACGGGACTTGGAGCGGTATTAGAACAACAATACCCAGAGGGATGGTTCCCCATAGCCTACGCCAGCCGTTTCTTAAACGAAGCAGAAATGAAATATAGTACAAACGAATTAGAACTACTATCAGTAGTATGGGCAACAAACCATTTCAAATACTTCTTACTAGGATCAAAATTCGAACTAATAACAGACCAAACAGCCCTACTTTCCGCACTCAAACCCAATCGGGCAAACAAATCACGACAAAGTCGACTGATTCGCTGGGTAGACAAATTACTCCCATATACCTTTTCTATCCAACATATACCGGGGAAAGACATGGGCTTCACTGATTACCTAAGCAGAAACCCACACCAAACCCCCCCCCCAATAAGCCCAGATGATGAACTCTTCGTAATAAACAGAATCAGAGAATTTACTTTCACACTTTTGAACGAAGAACGTAAACAAAACATTTCAACCAATCAGATCGCTCCATTCGGATTAGCACACAAATCACATGACGCAAACAACAACGCTCAGCGCAATCAAAATACAGCGAACGCTTTTTGCCATTCCTCTTGCCATAAACAGTCACACTCTTTCTCGCTTGTTAATTCTAAATCAAATTCCAATTCAAAACTTCAAAATTCTAAACACAAAAACATTCAAGATCCCAAAAATATCACAATTTACTCCAACACAAATTCTTCTAACCTCCCAGACAAACAGAAACCCCCATTACCCTTTATTCCCAAAAATTACTACTTACAATACAGTCCAAAAATAAACGTAGTCACTAGAAACAGACCGAATTTAAATACATTCGACAGACAAATCACAAAACGAGCCAGAAGAATAAAAACAACAATAATGTCGCACAACTTACTTGACAACTCCCCAACTAAAAACACCCCAATCTCAGTGGCAACCCAAACGGACAACACACCCCCAACTTCGAACTTAGGACAAGGCCGAGAGCCAATAGATGAAAATAAACATGCCCCCCTTTTCGAGTTTGAGAACGAAACGGCCCCGAATTGTCGACTAAACCTCTCCCGTGTATTCGGCGAGGAATTCCTAGCCGAGGCTACCCTCAAAGATAAAAATCTACAAAACATTATTCGGTTGGTAAAGAACCACAATTGGGACCAACTAAAGCTAGTCTCCAAATATTATTACAACCTACGAAATGACTTAGCCGTAGCCAGATCGGGATGCCTGTTGTACGACGGCAAGCTAGTTATCCCACACCAACTACAAAACCTGGTCATAAATGCTGTACACAGAACCCACCCGGGCCAAGTGGGAATGATCAGATTAACGAATTTGATCTGGTTTCCCCAGATACACAGGACAAAAGCCCTCAGGGCAGAAAATTGCAAGCAATGCTTAGACCAAGGTAAGAACCTAAATCCCATAATCAGTAAATCAAAATTAGGAACACTACCCAAATTAAGCGAACCCAACGAAGAGCTACAATTAGACTTTGCCGGACCCATCATAGACAAAAAAACAATATTAATGAACATTATATACTGGCCGCGGTAGACCGATTTTCACGTTACCCATCCGCACTAGTCCACACAAGTTGTGACACACAAACGGCAATAGAATTTCTAAACCAATACTGTAAGTTCCACGGAATCCCACGCAGTATCCGTTGCGACCAAGCGCAAGCATTCAAATCGAGAGCATTCGAAATATACTGCAAAGATAAAAACATAAAACTAATATTTTCCCCTACGCACGACCACCGCGCTTCAGGAATGGTAGAACGTTTGATACAAACATTAAACTAGCAACAATGAACATTGACCCCATATGGGATAACACTACCATAGCAGAAAAAATAACAGAAATAATTGAATCCATTAGGCTAATACCAAACAGAATCACTAAAATTGCCCCTTTCCAGGCACACTTTGGCAGACCGAAAAATACGGAACTATCTAACATCCTTACAAAAACCCAACACAAAAAACCTATCATACAACAACATAAAATCATTTTACTTAGACAAACGACTACTCCAGAACCCAAGCCTGACGCCGGCCGCGATCTGGGACAGGGACACCAACTCGGAAATTAACCTGGACATAGAGTACCGACAGGACGAGCCGACCCCCCAGGAACCCCAATCGGAAGCATCCCAATCGTCGGACACCTCGGAGTCAGACAACGCACCACTGTTACCTCCCCAAAAGGGTACAATAATACCGTCTAAATTTAAATTCCAAATAGGAGATAAGACCACAATTATTGACCAAACACGTCGCAACTTAGCACGAAAAACTATACGAAGAAAAAACCCAGAACCACGAGGCATGCTAAAACCCCTCTGGTCCATAATACCAGACGGCACAATAGTCGATTACACCCCTCACACTATTACCATAGACACCCATAATCGCAAAAACACCGTGATACGTAACAATGACATAGCAATATCCTCAGAAACACGTCCCGCCCCACAAGAACCAAAACTACGCCTCATAAATTTCGTAGCTTGCAAAACAATTGGAGAATATAACCGAAACAAACGTAAAATAGAAAAATTCTGTTTAGCGGAAAAAGCACAGCTGTTGAAGACATCCCAGATGGGCGAAAACTCAAAGAACCCAAGGCAATCCGCACAACCCAACACTGCACAACCCTGCAAGCGAAAGGTCAACAATGAAGAAACGAGTTCTACAACAAAGACACAACAACTTGAAACGTCTACACCCATCGACGATGCACATCCATCGCACTCAATGCCAGGTCCATCATTCAATGTATCTCCGATACTCACAAGAACAACAAGAGGAAAGAAAAAGTTCAACAAGAAATCCCCAGGGAAAGCACAAAAGGGTAAACAACCATGCATACGGAAAAAGGCAACTGTATCAGCAGCCAGAAGAACGACCAACACAAAATTGACAAAAGCTAAACTCGCAGCACTGAAACAAAGCTACGCCTTCCAACTAAGTCAAAACCAAGTCAACTTCAACGAACTCAGCAAGAAACCCAGGACACGCGTGTTCAAGGAACGATCCCCAGGGCACACAAAACCATTCATAATAGCCACGTCGTCATCGACAGCCG
>NW_027452486.1:0-29712 GCF_964194025.1 Convolutriloba macropyga | reverse complement strand
GACCACCCACCACGGGTTAATGTGGGACCACTCAGCCCCGGGTATCAGGGGCATAGGACTTAAGGAAAAGGTACCACGCCCATAAATGCAAAATCTATAATATTGGTAAATTTGAAAATTGGTAACTTAAAAAGGACGTTGCAAAAATCAGCGAACAAGTTGGACCTGATCCTTAAAGAAATCTAGAAAACTTCAATGTTTTTTAGCTAAAAATGAGCACGTTTACCCAGAAGAAAATCGCAATTTTTGGGGACAGCCACGTGCAACGGCTGCAATTGCCGGAAAATGTTTCTGTGCTTGGCAAAGGTGGTGAGAAAGCCCGCAATTGGCAGAGCTATACAACTGAGTTACGAGGCTACGATATTATGGTCATCATGATTGGCGGGAATGATATCTGTCCGAGGGACATCTTCACCCCTGCTGAAATGACTCTGAGAGATTTAACTCTTGAAATCAGAGAGTTATACAATTATTGCCAACAGCATAATTCTGTTGTGTTAACAGCAGACATAGTTCCGCGGCTAAATAATCCGGATGGAATACGAAAAATGAACAACAGGCTGTTAAAACAAATTCAAGAAAAACCACATTGAATTTGCCGAAGTTGTAGGGAACAATTTTAGTGATGGGGTCCACCTGAGCTCATATGAGTTTTTTGAGCGAGTATCTAATGAAGAAGATAAAGCTTCTCACCGAGAGTTGAATTAATCTTTTGTTCGCTTGAAATTTGATTACTGATCGGCTCGTTGTGGTCGATTAACTTTGCTGCGTGCTTTTGTTTTTGCACATTGAAGTTTGAATTTAGTATTGTAAATTATGAAATTTTGCTAATTTGAGCTACAGAAAGCATTTTTTGACGCATTTGTTATTCCATTATCGTCCTATTTATATTCAAAGTAATTAGAAAACTTTCACCGTGAACATAGTTTCTGATTGAGCTTTTGCATTTTCCTCATTTGAGTATTCCGATTGTGTGGCTTAAACAATAAATATGTAAATATGATTTGAACAGCCGATTGTGTGGCTGGTTGAAAAATTGATAGCGTGGTTTAAACAATAGGTAATTAAATAGTTTGAACAGCCGATTGTGTGGCTGACTGAAAAGCCGATTGTGTGTTTTAAACAATAAGTAAAATAGCATTCAAACAGCCGATTGTGTGGCTGACCAAAAAGCCGATTGTGTGTCTTAAACAATAAGTAAAATAGCATTTGAACAGCCAATTGTGTGGCTGACTGAAAAGCCGATTGTGTGGCTTGAACAGTAAGTAGATAAATAGCATTTGAACAGCCGATTGAGTGGCTGGTTGAAAAACCGATAGCGTGGTTTAAACAATAGGTAATTAATTAGTTTGAACAGCCGATTGTGTGGCTGACTGAAAAGCGGACTCTGTGGTTTTAGGGATTCATGCAATGTTTTTTTATGTTTCTAATTTTCATATGGAAATTTGCGAATATTTCAAATAAATTGCGATTATTTAATTTTTGAAAATGGGTCTTTTTCATGGGGCCAAGGACTTGTCCAAATCAAACCAATGTCGGAATGGAGTATCCCATGTGTACTTAGATTGTAAAACAAGAAGTTTTGCTATAGCTTTTCAAGGAAAAAAGTTAGATTTTCATACGGAAATTTGCGCATTTAGCGATTAGCGAATTTTAACTATAGTTATTTTTGATTGGGTCAAAATTTTATTCCAATACCGAACGAAACTGGGTATGGAGTATACCATGGGTACCTAGAGTGTAATACAGAAAGAATTTTTGCTATAGCTTGCTTAGGAAAAAGGTTAGTATTTCATACGGAAGTTTGCGAATTTGGTGAATAAAGAATTTTAAAAATAGTTCTTTTTCATCGGGTCAAGGAGTTGTTCAAATCAATCCAAACTCGGTATGGAGTATCACCAATGTAATGAGAGTGTAAAACAAATCAATTTTTGTTATAGCTTGCCTAGGAAAAAAAGTTAGTATTTCATACGGAAATTTGCGAATATTTCAAATAAATTGCGATTATTGAATTTTAAAAATAGGTCTTTTTCATGGGGTCAAGGACTTGTTCAAATCGAACCAAAGTCTGTTTGGAGTATCCCATGTGTACCTAGAGTGTAATACAAAAAGAATTTTTGCTATAGCTTGCTTAGGAAAAAGGTTAGTATTTCATACGGAAGTTTACGAATTTGGCGAATAAAGATTTTTAAAAATAGTTATTTTTTTCATCGGGTCAAGGAGTTGTTCAAATCATTCCAAACTCGGTATGGAGAATGATCAATGTAATGAGAGTGTGAAACGAAAAGACTGTTTACTATAGCTTGGCTAGGAAAAAAGTTAGTATTTCATACAGAAATTTGCTAGTATTTCAAATAAATTTAGATTATTGAATTTTAAAAATAGGTCTTTTTCATCGGGTCAAGGGCTTGTCCAAATCAAAACAAATTCTGTATGGAGTATCGCATGTGTACCTAGAGTGTACAACAAAAAGATTTTTTGCTATAGTCAGTCTAGGAAAAAGGTTAGGTTTTCATGCGGAAATTTGCGAATTTCGCAAATAACAATTTTTGAAAATAGGTCTTTTTGATCGGTTCAAGAAGTTATTCAAATCTAACCAAACTAGATATGGAATATACCATGGGTAACTAGAGTGTAAAACAAAAAAAATGCTATAGCTTGCCAAGGAAAAAAAGTTAGTTCTTCATACGGAAATTTGCGAATTTCGCGATTAGCGAATTTTAACTATAGTTATTTTTGATTGGGTCAAGAAGTTGTCCAAATTGAATCAAAGTCGGTATGGAGTATCACCTGTGTAGGTAGAGTTTAGGAGACAAAGAATTTTTTTGCTAT
This sequence comes from Convolutriloba macropyga, assembly GCF_964194025.1. Taxonomy (NCBI): domain Eukaryota; kingdom Metazoa; phylum Xenacoelomorpha; order Acoela; family Convolutidae; genus Convolutriloba; species Convolutriloba macropyga. Next base: position 26,880 of record NW_027452486.1, on the reverse strand, counting down.
TTCATGTCTAGGAAAAAAGTTAGTTCTTCATACGGAAATTTGCGAATTTCGCGATTAGCGAATTTTAACTATAGTTATTTTTGATTGGGTCAAGAAGTTGTCCAAATTGCACCAAACATGGTATGGACTATCCCCTTTGTAAGTAGAATGTAGAAGAAAAAGAATTGTTGCTATTGCATGTCTAGGAAAAAAGTTAGTTTTGTCATACGGAAATATCGACTTATTCGCTTATTCTATTTTCAAAAATATAGAAATTTTAAGGGATCAAGGAGTTGTTCAAAATGAACCAAACTGATATCCGAGACTACCAGTACTATTTAGGGTGTAATGTAAAAAAGAATGGTTCGCCTTACTTTCCGAGAAAAAAGTTCGTATTTCAATCGGAAATATCGATTTATTCGCTTATTATTCGCTTATTCTATTTTCAAAAATATAAAAATTTTATCGGGTCAAGATTTTGTCCAAATTGAACCAAAAGTGGTATGGCGTATCCTCTGTGTAGGTGGAGAATATAATGCCAAGAATTTTTGCTATAGCTTTTCTAGGAAAAAAGTTTGTATTTCATACGGAAATTTGCGAAATTCGCGATTAGCGAATTTTAATTATAGTTATTTTTGATTGGGTCAAGAAGTTGTCCAAATTGAATCAAAGTCGGTATGGAGTATCACCTGTGTAGGTAGAGTTTAGAAGACAAGGAATTCTTGCTATTGCATATCTAGGCAAAAAGTTAGTTCTTCATACGGAAATTTGCGAATTTCGCGATTAGCGAATTTTAACTATAGTTATTTTTGATTGGGTCAGGAAATTGTCCAAATTGCACCAAACATGGTATGGACTATCCCCTTTGTAAGTAGAATGTAGAAGAAAAAGAATTGTTGCTATTGCATGTCTAGGAAAAAAGTTAGTTTTGTCATACGGAAATATCGACTTATTCGCTTATTCTATTTTCAAAAATATAGAAATTTTAAGGGATCAAGGAGTTGTTCAAAATGAACCAAACTGATATCCGAGACTACCAGTACTATTTAGGGTGTAATGTAAAAAAGAATGGTTCGCCTTACTTTCCGAGAAAAAAGTTCGTATTTCAATCGGAAATATCGATTTATTCGCTTATTATTCGCTTATTCTATTTTCAAAAATATAAAAATTTTATCGGGTCAAGATTTTGTCCAAATTGAACCAAAAGTGGTATGGCGTATCCTCTGTGTAGGTGGAGAATATAATGCCAAGAATTTTTGCTATAGCTTTTCTAGGAAAAAAGTTTGTATTTCATACGGAAATTTGCGAAATTCGCGATTAGCGAATTTTAACTATAGTTATTTTTGATTGGGTCAAGAAGTTGTCCAAATTGAATCAAAGTCGGTATGGAGTATCACCTGTGTAGGTAGAGTTTAGAAGACAAGGAATTCTTGCTATTGCATATCTAGGCAAAAAGTTAGTTCTTCATACGGAAATTTGCGAATTTCGCGATTAGCGAATTTTAACTATAGTTATTTTTGATTGGGTCAAGAAGTTGTCCAAATTGAATCAAAGTCGGTATGGAGTATCACCTGTGTAGGTAGAGTTTAGGAGACAAAGAATTTTTTTGCTATTTCATGTCTAGGAAAAAAGTTAGTTCTTCATACGGAAATTTGCGAATTTCGCGATTAGCGAATTTTAAATATAGTTATTTTTGATTGGGTCAAGAAATTGTCCAAATTGCACCAAACATGGTATGGACTATCCCCTTTGTAAGTAGAGTGTAGAAGAAAAAGAATTGTTGCTGTTGCAAATTTTATAAAGTTGTCTGTTTTGGAGAGAGCTTTTTGAGCCTAGTTTTTTTCTAGTGCTCTGCTCAATTCTCCTATAGTTGTTTGTTTGTAACTCCGCCGTAGCCGGTCCCCAGCCCGGTTGAGAAAAGGAGGAGGGGAACACACCCAAAACATACTGGACAATCTCAAAAAGTTGTTCGTTGGTTCAACTTGAGAAAATTTCCGACAATGTTATTGCCATTTTATACATACTTTTGCTCGTTAATGATAAGAATTTAGCTCGTTAATGATCAGAATTTAGCTCGTTAATGATTAGCCTTTAGCTCGTTGATGATCAGAATTTAGCTCGTTAATGATCAGATTTTAGCTCGTTAATGGTCAGACTTTAGCTCGTTAATGATCAGAATTTAGCTCGTTAATGGTCAGACTTTAGCTCGTTAATGATCAGAATTTAGCTCGTTAATGGTCAGACTTTAGCTCGTTAATGATCAGAATTTAGGCAGACTTCTACTAGGAAGCTCGTTCATGTAGGCAGACTTTATTATGACGCTCGTCCATGTAATCAAAAACGCACTTTACCCCCCCTGTGCGTTTTTAATTGTCTGATCATTAACGCACACCTCGACCTGGGTACTCATACACGCACGTATCTACACGTGGAAACATAACCAAAAGTCGCTATTCAGTTACAAGGCATTCAATTGGCCTACAATGAAGATAGACTAATCAAGCTGCACATTAGATAATCCTGAATTCGAAGCTTAATTGGATTAAAATGAATTCGAGCACACCCAGGTTGAGGTGCCAGATGGAAATGACTTCTGATCAGACCGTTCCAGACAAACGTAATCTCTGATAATTTCATCCCAGATCGAGGTAACCTCTGATCAGTTTGATGTGCGCTCAAAACCTCATGTTCGCTTAATCTGCGCTCGAAGCAGTCTCTGATAAGACCTTTCCCGACAAAAGTGACCACTGATCAGACCCAAATAAGTCCGTGAAATAGCCTGTAATCAGACCGTCTCCAGACCAGAATTGCCATTGATCAGATCTTTTTTTATGTCATCATAACACATGGCCCAGATAGTTTCCAGACGATTGACCTGTCGTATGTGCGCTCGGAATTACCCCTGATCAGACTATCGTGCGCTCAAAAGTCACTCCTGGTAAGAATAGTGCGCACAAATCCTCCTCTGAGCAGGCTAATGTGCGCTCGAATCCACCTCTGATCTGATAAGTGCGCTCACAATTGTTCCTAATCAGACTCATGTGCGCTCGTAAATGCTTCTTATTAGAGTCAACTGTTATCGAATTCGCCTCTGATCGTACTTAAGCGCGCTAGAAAGAGCCACTAATCAGACTCAACTGCACTCGAAATTGCCTCTGACTAGACGCAAGTTTGCCTGGAAAAGTCTGACTGGAGAATGTTTTTAACTACGAATAAATCTCTTAATATTGCTTAATATGGTGCTTTGATAAAAATTGTATGCATATTGAAATCAATATATTTCTCCACTTATAAATTTAACTAACGAATTCAACGAGTAATGCATATGTAAAAAAAAATCAAAGTATTGAAAAAAAATTCGTTTGCTATGCCATTGGTACATGTTCCTGAGTCAATAGATAACTTCAAAGAGCGTTCCATAAAAAAATGTCTTGATCTGCATTAATTCAAGTTTACTTGTAAAGGGCACCGACAACTGTTATCAGCTGAACCCCTTGGCTGTGATCAGAGCAATCAGACTATCGATGAGTATCTGATCAGAACCCTGATTTATTGCTGCTACTTGGTAGAGCCAACATCTTTCAGTCAAAACTAATAATAAAACGGAAAAAATGCAAAAAAAGGATTTCTGATCAGGCCTAATCGCTATGGATTTTTGCTAATCTATTTTCTCCGAGTTTGCGTGAACCGAATTATGACAACCGATCAGAGCTTCGAAAATTCATCTCATCGATTTTTAGGGGATTCGGAAGATCAACTTGATTTTTTAGCGGGAATAATTTCAAAACTCCACTCGGGTAGAGGCTTTGTTAAAAAAAGTTAATGTAAGAATTGCGGAGAATAGCGGTGAGCAAAAATATTTTTCACCGCAAATCACCAGCATCTCATAGCGATGAATGCAGTAAAAGAGGCATTTTTTTGTAAGGTATTCGATTTCTCGCATTGAGTTTCTGTAAGATATGTGGTAATTGTAAAACATTTAGCAGTTTTGCTGATGTAGTTTAGCTTTTGTACTTTTTCTCGGTGAAAGTTATATTTTCACCACGTTCGAAGCTAAAAACCAAGATTCTTACATTTTTAAGACTGTTGGCGTTGACACCTCCACCCGGGCAGATCCGACTGGAATCTCATGTGTCCTGCTGCAATTTGATTCCCACATTTGATAGTTACCAAATAGATGAAACAACATCTCCAATTTTATCCAACAATAGTTCGGTCATGAAAAAAAGTGTCAATTTTTATTTGGCATTTTGTATCAACATCCAATATCCTATCAAATTATAGGGTGGCGGGACAAAATGAGTAATCAAGCAGCGTAGCGACTCCTTAAAGACACATTTTGCAACTGGCAAAATATTCAATTCTATGATAAATTTGTGAAATTCGCGTTTTGTCATTCAACGTTTTACAATGTTAATTGAGAGTAGTAAAAAAATCTCGTGTTTCTCAAGTGACTGGTTGCCTCACCATCGAGCAAAAAATATGCAATGAAGAACGTTTTTTGGAATATTCTTAACGACACTTTAGTAAGATAAAGAGAACAATTTTTCAAATTTGGGTGTAAAGAATGTTGTTGAAGCACGCTGAGCGTTCGAGCATTTCAGATCGAGTCATAACATTTGCTCTGCAACGATATCCATAAGAATTTTTGCGGCAATTGTGTTGAACCTGACTTTTTAGGGCATTTTGGCCCCTTCAGGGCAGTTTAGTGCAATTCATACTTGGTCGTCCCGCAATCCTGAATCCGGGTAGATATTGCTTATAGTTTTTGTCGCACTGAAAGTTTGTTGAAACTTTGAACTGGGTGATAAAATTTTTCCAGATGGCGACTAGCCCGAGTTGAGGTGTCACCGCCATTCAATGCAAAATTATGTAAGATTAGCGGTGAATCCGGAAAAATTTGTAAGATAAGCGGTGAATGCGGTGAAATTACATCAATCAGGCGGTGAATGCGGAGAAAAAAACTTTATCGCCTGGTAGCGGTGATATTATATTATTTCACCGCTGAATTTAGAGATAAATTTACATAAATTCACCGCTCTGAAAAAAGTGACCAAATAATGTGAGATAAGCGGTGATTGCGGTGAAATTACATTAATTCACCGCTTAACATAGTCGTGAACTTACATAAAGTCACCGCTTAGAAAAAATTGTTCAAATTGCGTGACATCAGCAGTGAATGCGGTGAAATTTATGGGGAGTAAGAGAGCAATTGTTAGATTTAACCAACCCCCCTAAAATTACCCCTAAATCTTACATATTCTTGACAATTTTTTCTAGGCGGCGAACTTATGTAATTTCACCACATGAGTAAGCGGTGAACTTACAAAAAAATCACCACATTTCAACGCTAAAATATGTAATTTCACCGCTAACAATTGCAAATCTTTCACAGAAAGTAGAGGGGATTTGGTTTAAATTTAAAACAGAAATACTCGCAGTTAGGGAGAGATTGCGCAGTGGAAGAAGAAGTGGATGACATACATGAGGTGAGAATCTTTCTAAGGGCAGCGAAATGCGGTGAATTGTTGTAAGTTCACGGCTTACTATAGCAGTGAAATTACATAATTTCATCGAATTTCACAGCAACTAAAATGCTTGTTACCATTTTCTACGCTTATTCTACTCTACAAGTCAGTCAAACCTAGAACATTGGGGCCCAATTTTGCCGATTAAAAGCAATAAAGGTCCCTCGCCTTACTAATCGCGGTTTAAGAAGACAAATTAGAGGTTTGCATTTTTCCAAAAATCAATGTTACTGGAGTCATCATCTCTTTTTTATGCTACAGGTAACGTAGAGCTGTTTCACGGTCCAAAAAATGGGAGGTAAAATTTTAAGCTTCTTTCTCACTAGTGTCCACAATCTCATTTAAAAATCCTCAAAGTGTCAAGGGTTCATGTTTTGTGGCGTATTGATTGCCACGCCCGGAAAAAAATTCTCAAATATTTTTGAAAAAAAACTTTTTTTGTTTCACGCGCTTGCGTAAATAACCGCTTTCTCAAAGGTACAGAAACACCATGAAGGGTTTTTAAATTTAAAAAGGATTGTCGTATCAAGAAACAGACTTTGGTATGATTTGTTTAGATCATTGGCATGACTTGAACCTAATGTTTTCATCAATAAGTGGTCAAGGTCCAATTATTCGAATTTACAATATCGTTTTGTGACGTATTTGCATGACCCATGATTAAAGATTAGAACTACAAACGGATGCATATACTAGTTACACAAGGCGAATTCAGTTCAATTTTGGTTAAAACATACGCTTGCTAATGGATACAGTATCTTGTTTTCAAAATGAAATAACGCCTTACTGCTATTTTATATCTCTTTTGTTATTGTGTCCTTTTTGATACTAATTGTGGATTAAGAGGACAACTGGCTCCCTTATAATTACACAGAACTCTGATCACAAGTACTGTTAAGTCTTCGAATTTGGTCTTAAGTAATAACAAATGAAAGTCCGTCAAGAAAGTCTGAGGCTAACCATGCTCAAAACGGCTTCAATTCCACAAAACGCAAAACTTATTGAAATTTGCCTTTCTGGTCTTCGGCCACGTTGAGATGCATTTATTCTGGAATCATACCATTTAGAACGGTCGTCGCGCCACTTTGGTCTTAGTTTCTGCAGGCCAATAAAGATTTTCATCCTTGTATCTGGATCTTTGTTAGTCTTCAGAACTCTCGAGAATTTTTACAAAAAGTTTTTGCTGTTGAACAAATACCTTTATGAAAAGCAATTATCATTTTTTTTGAATTAAGGTTGATACAAAGTCTTCTATTATGATACTGTTGATGGAAATATAAAATGCTATCAAAACGTTAGACGAAAGCCAATCACAGTTTGAGCATAACCTTAAATTTGAAAATTTAATCGGAAATTTCATTCAATTGTGCTCTTGCACTTCATTCGTGTGACTATTTTTTGGGTATAATTCATTATTATACCTGCAAAAGTTAATGTCTTCAGCAAGCAGAAAACTTCCGATTGAGTTACCTATGATAGAATGTTCGACACCTAAATAATTTTTTCGTATCCTGCTCGGACTCCCAGTGAATCACATCAATGAATCATAGAAATTTCATTGAAAAGACCTCGAGACAATTGCGTCGTAGATATTGAATTGTTCAGATCAAGCTGGGATGCGTAAAATATTTTCGAATTTGGTCGCAAGGGAAAAAGCCGGCCTCGCATAAGTTTTCTGTCATTTAAAAATACAGATAAAATATATATAAAAAGTTATTTTCAATACCCGGAGCTTGTCCTCATTAAGATTCATTACGGGAGCATATTATGAATCATAATGATTTTTAGGCGGGCTATTACTATGTTGAGGTCCGAGATTTCAATGTTTAGTTTGATGGCTCCCTTACAATTAAACAGAGATCTGATCACAAGAACAGCCTCAAATAATTACAAAAGAAAGTCAATCAAGAAAATCTGAGGCTAACCATGCTCAAAAAGGCTTCAACTCCACAAAAGGCAAACTTTATTGAAATTTGCATTTCTGGTCTTCGGCCACGTTAAGATGCATTTGTTCCGGAATCAAAGTCCATTTAGAACTGTGGACGCTCCACTTGGGTCTTAGTTTCTGCAGGCCAATAACGATTTCTATCCTTGTATCTGAATCTTTGTTCATCTTCAGAACTCTCGAGAATATTTACAAAAAATTTTTTGCTGTTGAACAAATATCTTTATGAAAATCAATTATCATTTTTTAAATTAAGGTTGATACGAAATCTGCTATTTTGATACTGTTGATTGAAACATAAAATGCCATGAAAACTTTCGACGAAAGCCAATCACTGTTTGAACAAAAGTTTGAATGAGAATCCGTGAAAGGGCGGTGAAATGCGGTGAATTTTTGTAAGTTCACAGCTAATTGTTGCTTTGAAATTACATAATTTCATCGCAAATTAAGTGCGAAAATTGTGGTGACAAACAACAACTTTTCGCCCCTGATCTTTCATAATTTTCCGATCTTTCGTCGACCCGGTATAATAAATTAGTATAACAAAGTGTAATGAAATAGCATAAGAAAAGTTTCTTTGGTTCAAATTTCTCGAAATTTTCAGCATTCATCATGAAGCTTTCATTAAGAATATAATTGAACGTGTGTGTGTGGACAAGAGTGACAGTGATGAAAACTCAATAAAAATCATTATAATGTGGAAATTTATACAAAAACCGAGTCAGCTTTTTGAAGAAATAAAGTTTTTGAACAATAAAATGTTGACAAAAAAAATTTAATGAAAAAGCTTGTTACCGTTTTCTATGCTTATTCAACTCTACAAGTCAGTCAAACCGAGAAAATGGAGGGGCCAATTTTGCCGATTAAATGCAATGAAGGTCCCTCGCCTTACTATATGCGGTGTAGGAAGACAATTTTGAGATTTGCATTTTTCCAAAAATCAACTACTGAAGTCATCATCTCTTTTTTATGCTATCGCAGAAATAGAGCTGTTTCACGGTCCAAAAATTGGTGGTATAAAAATCAGCTTTTATCCTCACTAGTGTCCAAATTCTTTTTTAAAAATCCTCAAAGTGTCAAGGGTTCATGTTTTGTGGCGTATTGATTGCCACGCCCGCAACAAGTTTCTCAAATATTTTTAAAGAAATTTTTCTTCTTTCACACGTTTCCGTAAATAGTCGCTTTCTCAAGGGTACGGAACACCATGTAGGTTTTTTAAAATTAAAAAGGATCCTCGTTTCAAAAAACAGACTGCGGTGTGATTTGTTTTGAAGTTTGGCATGGCTTGAACCTAATGTTTTCATCAATACGTGTCCAAAGATTCGAATTTATGATATTATTTAGTGACTTTTTTGAACTATAAACGGATGCATATACTAATTACATAAGGCGAATTTAGTTCAAATTTGGTCAAAACATACGCTGGCTAATAGATACAGTATCTTATTTTCAAAACGAAATAACGCCTTAGTGCTATTTTTGTTTCTTTCATTATTGTGTCCTTTTCTATACTAATTGTGGATTGAGAAGACAATTAGCTCCCTTACAAATACACAAAAATCTGATCACAAAAACAGTCTCAAGTAATTACAAATGAAAGTCCATCAAGAAAGTCTTATGCTAACCATGCTCAAAAAGGCTTCAATTCCACAAAACGCAAAATTTATCGAAATTTGCCTTTCTGGTCTTCGACCAGAGTGAGATGCATTTATTTTGGAATCATGTCGCAATTAAAACTGTCGACGCTCCACTTGTGTCTTAGTTTCTGCACGCCAATAACGAATTTGATCCTTGTATCTGAATCTTTGTTCATCTTAAGAACTCTAACGAATTTTTACAAAATGTTTTTAATGTTGAACAAACACCCTTATGAAAAAAAATTATCACTTTTTTATTTAAGGTTGAAACGAACTCTCCGTTTTCGATACTGTTGATCGAAATATAAAATGCCATCAAAACTTTCGACAAAAGCCAATCACAGTTTGAACATAATATTGAATTAAAATCCGTGTAAGGGCGGTGAAATGCCGTATAATTTTTGTATGTCACAGCTAACTATTGCTTTGAAATTACATAATTTTATCGCATTTCACCGCAAAATTATGTACGAAGGTAGCGGTGAAAAAAAACTTTTCGCCGCTGATATTACATAATTTTCCCATCTTTCCTAGACCCGGTATAAAAAAGTAGTATGATATAGTATAATGAAAGAGCAAAAGCAAAGTTTCTTTGTTTCAAATTCTCGAAAATATCAGTATTCGTCATGAAGCTTTCATTAAGAATATGATTGAACGTGTGTGTGGACAAGAGTGACAGTGAAGAAAACTCAATCAAAGACATTATATTGTGAATCGATTTTAATAGGAAAACCGAATGAGCTTTTTTGAAGAAATAAAGTTTTTGAACAATAAACTTTTGAAAAAGTTTTTAATGAAAAAGCTTGCAACCATTTTCTACGCTTAGTCTACTCTACATGTCAGTCAAACCGAGAAAGTAGAGGGCCCAATTTTGCCAATTAAAGGCAATAAAGGTCCCTCGCCTTACTAAATGCGGTGTAAGAAGACAATTTTGAGATTTGCATTTTTCCAAAAATCAGTTGCTGGAGACATCTTTTCTTTTCTATGCTACAGCTGACATAGAGACGTTTCACGGTCCAAAAAATTGGTGGTATAAATTGTAACTTTTACTCTCACTAGTGTTCAAAATTTTTTTTTAAAAATCCTCACATTGTCAAGGGTTCATATTTTGTGGCGTATTGGTTGCCACGACCGGAACAAATTTCTCAAAAATTTTTGAAAAAAAACTTTTCTTCTTTCACACGTTTGCGTAAATGACCGCTTTCTCAAGGGTACGAAACACCATTTAGGCTTTTTAAACTTCAAAAGGATCCTCGTTTGAAAAAACAGACTTTGATGTGATTTGTTTAGAAGTTTGGCATGACTTGAACCTAATGTTTTCATCAATACGTGGTCAATATCCAAAGATTCGAATTTGTGATATCATTTTTCGACGTATATGCGTGACCCATGATTAACGATTAGAACTATAAATGGATGCATATACGAGTTACACAAGGCGAATTTAGTTCAAATTTGATTAAAACATAAACTTGCTAAGAGATAAAGTATCTAATTTTCAAAACGAAATAACGCCTTATTGCTATTTTTTATTTCTTTTGTTATTGTGTCCTTTTCAATACTAATTGTGGATTAGGAAGACAATTAGCTCCCTTACAATTACACAGAACTCTGATCACAAGAACTGTTAAGTCTTCTAACTTCGTCTCAAGTAATAACAAATGACAGTCCTTGTATCTGAATCTTTGTTCATCTTAAGAACTCTAACGAATTTTTACAAAATGTTTTTAATGTTGAACAAACACCCTTATGAAAAAAAATTATCACTTTTTTATTTAAGGTTGAAACGAACTCTCCGTTTTCGATACTGTTGATCGAAATATAAAATGCCATCAAAATTTTCGACAAAAGCCAATCACAATTTGAACATAATATTGAATTAAAATCCGTGTAAGGGCGGTGAAATGCCGTATAATTTTTGTATGTCACAGCTAACTATTGCTTTGAAATTACATAATTTTATCGCATTTCACCGCAAAATTATGTACGAAGGTAGCGGTGAAAAAAAAACTTTTCGCCGCTGATATTACATAATTTTCCCATCTTTCCTAGACCCGGTATAAAAAAGTAGTATGATATAGTATAATGAAAGAGCAAAAGCAAAGTTTCTTTGTTTCAAATTCTCGAAAATATCAGTATTCGTCATGAAGCTTTCATTAAGAATATGATTGAACGTGTGTGTGGACAAGAGTGACAGTGAAGAAAACTCAATCAAAGACATTATATTGTGAATTGATTTTAATAGGAAAACCGAATGAGCTTTTTTGAAGAAATAAAGTTTTTGAACAATAAACTTTTGAAAAAGTTTTTAATGAAAAAGCTTGCAACCATTTTCTACGCTTAGTCTACTCTACATGTCAGTCAAACCGAGAAAGTAGAGGGCCCAATTTTGCCAATTAAAGGCAATAAAGGTCCCTCGCCTTACTAAATGCGGTGTAAGAAGACAATTTTGAGATTTGCATTTTTCCAAAAATCAGTTGCTGGAGACATCTTTTCTTTTCTATGCTACAGCTGACATAGAGACGTTTCACGGTCCAAAAAATTGGTGGTATAAATTGTAACTTTTACTCTCACTAGTGTTCAAAATTTTTTTTTTAAAATCCTCACATTGTCAAGGGTTCATATTTTGTGGCGTATTGGTTGCCACGACCGGAACAAATTTCTCAAAAATTTTTGAAAAAAAACTTTTCTTCTTTCACACGTTTGCGTAAATGACCGCTTTCTCAAGGGTACGAAACACCATTTAGGCTTTTTAAACTTCAAAAGGATCTTCGTTTGAAAAAACAGACTTTGATGTGATTTGTTTAGAAGTTTGGCATGACTTGAACCTAATGTTTTCATCAATACGTGGTCAATATCCAAAGATTCGAATTTGTGATATCATTTTTCGACGTATATGCGTGACCCATGATTAACGATTAGAACTATAAATGGATGCATATACGAGTTACACAAGGCGAATTTAGTTCAAATTTGATTAAAACATAAACTTGCTAAGAGATAAAGTATCTAATTTTCAAAACGAAATAACGCCTTATTGCTATTTTTTAATTCTTTTGTTATTGTGTCCTTTTCAATACTAATTGTGGATTAGGAAGACAATTAGCTCCCTTACAATTACACAGAACTCTGATCACAAGAACTGTTAAGTCTTCTAACTTCGTCTCAAGTAATAACAAATGACAGTCCTTCAAGAAAGTCTGAGGCTAACCATGCTCAAAAAGGCTTCAATTCCACAAAACGCAAAATTTATTGAAATTTGCCTTTCTGGTCTTCGGCCACGTTGAGATGCATTTATTCTGGAATCATGTCCCATTTAGAACGGTCGTCGCGCCACTTTGGTCTTAGTTTTTGCAGGCCAATAACCATTTTTATCCTTGTATCTGAACCTTTGTTCATCTTCAGAACTCTCAATAATTTTTACAAAATGTTTTCGTCGTTGAACAAACACCCTTATGAAAAACAATTATCACTTAATAATTAAGGTTGACACGAAATCTGCTATTTTTATACTGTTGATCGAAATATAAAGTGCCATCAAAACTTTAGACAAAAGCCAATCACAGTTTGAACATAAATTTGATTGAGAATCAGTGTAAGGGCGGTGAAATGCGTTGAATTTTTGTAGGTTCACAGCTAACTATTGCTTTGAAATTACATGATTTCATTGCATTTCACCGCAAAATTATAAAAGAAATGTGCGGTGAAAAAAAAACAACTTTTCGCTGCTGATCTTACACAATTTTCCGATCATTTCTCAACCCATAATAATAAAGTAGTATGATATAGTCTAATAAAATAGCAAAAGCCAAGTTTCTTTGGTTCAAATTTATCGAAATTATCAGTGTTCTAAAAGAAGCTTTTATTAAGAATATAATTGAACGTGTGTGTGGACAAGAGTGAGTGTGAATAAAACTCAATCAAAGACATTATATTGTGGAGAGATTTTATGCCCAAACCGAATCACATTTTTTGAAGAAATAAATAAAGTTTTTGAACAATAAACTTTTGAAAAAGTTTTTAATGAGAAAGCTTGTTACCATTTTCTACGCTTAGACTACTCTACATGTCAGTCAAACCGAGGAAATAGAGGGCCCAATTTTGCCGATTAAAGGCAATAAGGTCCCCCGCCTTTCTAAATGCTGTGTAAGAAGACAATTTTGAGATTTGCATTTTTCCAAAAATCAGTTAATGGAGTCATCATTTCTTTTTTATGCTACAACTAAAATAGAGCTGTTTCACGGTCCAAAAAATTGGTGGCATAAAATTTGGCTTTTATTCTCACCAGTGTCCTAATTTTTTTTTTTGAAACTCCTCAAAGTGTCAAGGGTTCATGTTTTGTGGCGTATTGATTGCCACGCCCCGAACAAATTTCTCATATATTTTTGAAAGAAAAATCTCTTTTTTCAGACGTTTGCGTAAATAAGCGCTTTCTCAAGGGTACGAAACACCATGTAGGCTTTTTAAATTCAAAAAGGATCCTCGTTTCAAAAAACAGACTTTGGTGTGATTTGTTTAGAAGTTTGACATGACTTGAACCTAATGTTTTCATCGATACGTGCTCATTGTACAAAGATTCGAATTTATGATATCAGTTTGTGAGTATTTGCGTGACCCATGATTAAAGATGAGAACTAAAAAAACTGATGCATATTCTAGTTACACAAGGCGATTTCAGTTCAAATTTGGTTAAAACATACGCTTGCTAATGGATTTAGTATCTAATTTTTATAGTTTCTGCAGGCCAATAACGATTTTTATCCTTGTATCTGAATTTTTGTTCATCTTCAGAACTCTCAAGAATTTTTACAAAATGTTTTTGTTGCTGAACAAACACCCTTATGAAAAGCAATTATCACTTTTTTAATTAAGGTTGATACGAAATCTGCTATTTTGATACTCTTGATCGAAATATAAAATGCCATCAAAACTTTAGACGAAGGCCAATCACAGTTTGAACAAAAATTTGAATGAGAATCCGTGAAAAAGCGGTGAAATGCGGTGAATTTTTGTAGGTTCACAGCTAACTATTGCTTTAAATTTACGTAATTTCATCGCATTTTACCGCTAAATTGTGTACGAAAATTGCGGTGAAAAAAAAACAACTTTTCGCCGCTGATCTTACATTTTTTTTCCGATCTGTATAATAAAGTTGTATGATAAAGTATAAGGAAATAGCCAAAGCAAAGTTTCTTTGGTTCAAACTTCTCGAAATTATCAGCATTCCTCATGAAGCTTTCACTAAGAATATAATTGAACGTGTGTGTGTGGACAAGAGTGACAGCGAATAAAACTCAATCAAAGACATTATATTGTGGAGAGATTTTATACAAAAACCGAAACTGCTTTTTTGAAGAAATAAAGTTTTTGAACAATAAACTTTTGAAAAATTTTTTAATGAAAAAGCTTGTTATCACTTTCTACGCTTAGACTACTCTACATGTCAGTCAAACCAAGGAAATAGAGGGCCCAATTTTGCCGATTAAAGGCAATAAAGGTCCCTCGCCTTACTAAATGCGGTGTAAGAAGATATTTTTGAGATTCGCTTTGTTCCAAAAAATCAGTAACTGGAGTCATCATTTCTTTTTTATGCTACAGCTGACATACAGATGTTTCACGGTCCAAAAATTGGTGGCATAAATTTTGGCTTTTAATCTCACTAGTGTTCAAAATTTTTTTATAAATCCTCACAGTGTCAAAGGCTCATGTTTTGTGGCGTATTGATTGCCACGCCCCGAACAAATTTCTCAAATATTTTTGAAAAAAACTTTTTTTTCACACGTTTGCGTAAATAGGCGCTTTCTCAAGGGTACGAAGCACCATGTAGGCTTTTAAATTCAAAAAGGATCCTCGTTTCAAACAGCAGACTTTGGTGTGATTTGTTTAGAAATTTGGCATGACGAACCAAATGTTTTCATCAATACGTGGTCAATGTCCAAAGATTCAAATTTATGATATCTTTTTGTGACGTATTTGCGTGACCAATGATTAAAGATTAGAACTAAAAACGGATTCATATACTAGTTACACAGGGCGAATTAAGATCAAATTTGATTAAAACTTACGCTTGCTAAAGGATACAAAATCTAATTTTCAAAATGAAATAACGCCTTTTTGCTATTCTTATTTCTTTTGTTTTTGTGTCCTTTTCGATACTAATTGTGGATTAAGAAGACAATTAGCTCCCTTATAATTACACAGAACTCTGATCACAAGTACTGTTAAGTCTTCGAATTTGGTCTCAAGTAATAACAAATGAAAGTCCGTCAAGAAATTTTTAGGCTAACCATACTCAAAAGGCTTCATTCCCACAAAACGCAAAATTTATTGAAATTTGCCTTTTTGGTCATCGGCCACGTTAAGATGCATTTATTCCTGAATCAAGTCCCATTCAGAACGGTCGTCGCGCCACTTCGGTCATAGTTTCTGCAGGCCAATAACGCTTTCTATCCTTGTATCTGAATCTTTGTTCATCTTCAGAACTCTCGAGATTATTTACAAAAAATTTTTTGCTGTTGAACAAATATCTTTATGAAAATCAATTATCATTTTTTAAATTAAGGTTGATACGAAATCTGCTATTATGATATTGTTGATTGAAATATAAAATGCCATCAAAACTTTCGACGACAGCCAATCACTGTTTGAACAAAAATTTGAGTGAGAATCCGTGAAAGGGCGGTGAAATGTGGTGAATTTTTGTAGGTTCACAGCTAACTATTTCTTTAAATTTACGTAATTTCATCGCATTTTACCGCTACATTATGTACGAAAAGTGCGGTGAAAAAAAAACAAATTTTCGCCGCTGATCTTACATTTTTTCCGCTCTTTCTTCGAGCCGGTATAATAAAGTGGTATGATATAGCATAATGAAATAGCAAAAGCAAAGTTTCTTTGGTTCAAATTTCTCGACATTATCAGAATTCGTCATGAAGCTTTCATTAACAATATAATTGAACGTGTGTGTGGACAAGAGTGACAGTCAATAAAACTCAATCGAAGACATTATATTGTGGAGAGAATTTGTACAAAAACCGAAACTGCTTTTTTGAAGAAATAAAGTTTTTGAACAATAAACTTTTGAAAAAAATTTTAATGAAAAAGCTTGTTACCATTTTCTACGCTTAGTCTACTCTACATGTCAGTCAAACCGAGAAAATAGAGGGCCCAATTTCGCCGATTAAAGGCAATAAAGGTCCCTCGCCTTACTAAATGCGGTGTAAGAAGACAATTTTGAGATTTGCATTTTTCCAAAAATCAGTTAATGGAGTCATCATTTCTTTTTCATGCTACAGCTGACATAGAGCTGTTTCACGGTCCAAAAAATTGGTGGCATAAAATTTAGCTTTTATTCTCACTAGTGTCCAAAATCTTTTTTTAAAAATCCTCACAGTGTCAAGGGTTCATGTTTTGTGGCGTATTGATTGCCACGCCAGGAACAAATTTCTCAAATAATTTTGAAAAAAAACTTTTCTTCTTTCACACGTTTGCGTAAATAAGCGCTTTGTCAAGTTTACGAAACACCATGTAGGCTTTTTAAATTTAAAAAGGATCCTCTTTTCAAAAAACAGACTTCGGTGTGATTGGTTTAGAAGTTTGGCATGACTTGAACCTACTGTTTTCATCAATACGTGGTCAATGTCCAAAGATTCGAATTTAGATATCATTTTGTGACGTATTTGCGTGACCCATGATTAAAGATTAGAACTAAAAACGGATGCATATAATAGTTACACAAGTCCAATTAAGTTTAAATTTGGTTGAAACGTACGCTTGCTAATGGATACAAAATCTAATTTTCAAAACAAAATAACGCCTTATTGCTATTCTTATTTCTTTTGTTTTTGTGTCCTTTTCGATACTAATTGTGGATTAAGAAGACAATTAGCTCCCTTATAATTACACAGAACTCTGATCACAAGTACTGTTAAGTCTTCGAATTTGGTCTTAAGTAATAACAAATGAAAGTCCGTCAAGAAAGTCTGAGGCTAACCATGCTCAAAACGGCTTCAATTCCACAAAACGCAAAACTTATTGAAATTTGCCTTTCTGGTCTTCGGCCACGTTGAGATGCATTTATTCTGGAATCATACCATTTAGAACGGTCGTCGCGCCACTTTGGTCTTAGTTTCTGCAGGCCAATAAAGATTTTCATCCTTGTATCTGGATCTTTGTTAGTCTTCAGAACTCTCGAGAATTTTTACAAAAAGTTTTTGCTGTTGAACAAATACCTTTATGAAAAGCAATTATCATTTTTTTTGAATTAAGGTTGATACAAAGTCTTCTATTATGATACTGTTGATGGAAATATAAAATGCTATCAAAACGTTAGACGAAAGCCAATCACAGTTTGAGCATAACCTTAAATTTGAAAATTTAATCGGAAATTTCATTCAATTGTGCTCTTGCACTTCATTCGTGTGACTATTTTTTGGGTATAATTCATTATTATACCTGCAAAAGTTAATGTCTTCAGCAAGCAGAAAACTTCCGATTGAGTTACCTATGATAGAATGTTCGACACCTAAATAATTTTTTCGTATCCTGCTCGGACTCCCAGTGAATCACATCAATGAATCATAGAAATTTCATTGAAAAGACCTCGAGACAATTGCGTCGTAGATATTGAATTGTTCAGATCAAGCTGGGATGCGTAAAATATTTTCGAATTTGGTCGCAAGGGAAAAAGCCGGCCTCGCATAAGTTTTCTGTCATTTAAAAATACAGATAAAATATATATAAAAAGTTATTTTCAATACCCGGAGCTTGTCCTCATTAAGATTCATTACGGGAGCATATTATGAATCATAATGATTTTTAGGCGGGCTATTACTATGTTGAGGTCCGAGATTTCAATGTTTAGTTTGATTTTTTGAGAAAAAATGAGTCATCAACTGACTTTTGTCTGAAAATGAATTTTATCAATTCGATGTGCGGTCTGGACATAAATAACGACCGTCTGTACTTGTTATGGACATTTAAAAAATTTGTCTGCCCTGTTTATAGGCATATTAAAATGCCACCTGCTTTTGATATGCGCATAGCGTACAAAATCACCCGCGCTTTTATTTGCTCAAGAGCCAATTATTGCCTCTCTTTCTCTCTCTCTCTCTTTCTCTCTCTCTCTCTCTCTCCCTCTGTTTCTCTATCTCTGTTTTGATCATAAATTCTCAATGGAAGTCAAAACTGAACTGATAATTACTACTGCATTTTTAACTATGATTATATTTCATAACTAATTTATACCTAAAAGAATTATGTTTAAATAAATACTACGAATCGTTAATCTGAAACATTCTAATGACTAATAGTTATGGGATGCGAATGTGAGCTTGTCATGCATCTGATTTGTCACACATCGATCTCCATCGACATCAACCCCCCTTTTATCACCACCGACCATCAACGACTTCCACCAACCTCCGCCGACCTCCACAGACCTCTACTGACCTCCGCGGCTCTCCACTGACCTCCACCGACCTCCAACGACTTCCGCCGACCTC
This sequence comes from Convolutriloba macropyga, assembly GCF_964194025.1. Classification (NCBI taxonomy): domain Eukaryota; kingdom Metazoa; phylum Xenacoelomorpha; order Acoela; family Convolutidae; genus Convolutriloba; species Convolutriloba macropyga. The sequence continues at coordinate 8,288 of NW_027452486.1, read as the reverse complement.
CACCAACCTCCACCGCTTCCACCCAAAGATGTAACTGCATCAATATTTGGTAGAGTTGGAGCTAAAATAGTTTTTGAGTGTATCAGGGCCAGCTTCGTTGTTGCAGTCCATGACGGCAATCAGGTTCCTATATATTAAAAAGTTTACAAGGTGTTTCTACAAATTCGGTAAATTCAGTACCGAAGGTAGCCATTAATGTATATCAAAGCCTTATTTTCTTACCTTAACCTCTTGGCTGGAGGGGGATGAGGGAGAAACTATATGCTTCGAAATTTTTGATAATTATTGTATGCTGAAATAATAACAATATGCTGAAGTTACACGCTTAAGCGGGTTCCTTCAATATTAGAAGAGATAATCATGATCAAAGCTGCATCGTTAGCTATAACTCTTTAGTATGAATTCTTGACAACTGAGTAATCAAATAAAATACATGCGTTTTCAATATACATGCTCACTGGAAGTCAAAACTGAACTGATAATAACTGCTGCATTTATAACTATGATTATATTTCATAAGTAATTTATACCTAAAAGAATTATATTTAATTAAATACTACGAAACGTTAAACTGAACCTTTTTTAATGACTAATAGTTATGGGGTGCGAATGTGAGCTTGTCATGCATCTGATTTGTCACACATCGATCTCCACCGACATCAACCCCCCTTGTATCACCACCGACCATCAACGACTTCCACCAACCTCCGCTGAAATCCGCAGACCTCCACTGACCTCCGCGGCTCTCCACTGACCTCCACCGACCTCCAATGACTTCCGCCGACCTCCACCAATCTCCACTGTTTCCACCCAAAGATGTAAATGCATCAATATTTGGTAGAGTTGGAGCTAAAATAGTTTTTGAGTGTATCGCCATTTTAAAATACTCATGCATGTGATCGAGTTATTCCAAATGTTCAAAATATGCTATTTTCCTTGTATGTACTTTCTGATTTTGAGAGGAGTGTGAAACATTCTGTGCAATGTTGACCAATAATGTAATTGAGGCTGCGAAGAAGAGGGACAGACTGGGATGTTTCTTAATGTAGTCTGGGTTGACTGACAAAAGCTTTAATACTCTATTTGTCTGGTTCAGTAGTGGTTGCAATTAAAAGTCAATGGTAGAGCGCTGAAACGCACCGCGACCAAAGTCCGGGTGCGTAATTCCTCGTTGTACTGATTTTTGTCTTATTAGTTCACACCAAAACTTCCTTAGGGCAAGTTGATATCGTTCCCAAGCAAATGGGTTTATATGTATCACTAACCTTTTGAATATGTTTGGTATCTTTCAAACGCATCAAATAAATGGACTTTAGCATAATGCATTAATTATTTCGCATAAACACACATAAATTACAAAAATAATCTGCAAAAATTTATTAAGCATATCGAAGTATTTACAAAGCCTACATATAAAATTGCCATTGAAATAATTAAAAATTTCTGCACTATAGTTTATACTACAAAGACTGTGATCGCATTAATATTTTAGCAGAGTCTGTGTGCCAATTTCTGATCAAATTTCAGTAAAATTGGTAGTTATAACACAACCCAAACTTTTAATGACTTGTTTTGCTTAATTCGACAGAACATCCTAACCAGAGCTAGCTTCGTAATTTCAGTCCATGACGGCAATCAGGTTCCTGTATATTAAAATGTTTGCAAGGCGTTTCTTCAAAATAAAAAAATTCAGTACCAAAGGTAGCCATTAATGTATATTAAAGCCTTATTTTTCCGACCCTCACCTCTTGACTGGAGGGGGATGAGGGAGAAATTATATGCTTAGAAATAATTAATAATCATTATATGCTGAAATAATAATAATATACTGAAATTATATTCTTAAGCGGGTTCCTTCAATATTAGAAGAGATAATCATGATCAAAGCTGTATCCTTAACTATAACTCTTTCGCATGAATTCTTGACAACTAAGCGATCAAATTTAGCCGAGGTCGGTTAATTCTCGTAAGATGCACTCGGTTGAGATGATCTCGAAATAGGTCCAGGGTATTAGCCACATTCTGGAAGAAGTTCTGGTCTTGTTCCAGAAATTCAGCGTCCCAATCTCCAGCTCCCACTATCCTTCCAGCTAGAGATCCACGTTTCGCGTCCGCAAATGATATTGAAAAATTGATAGCTGCCTGCAGTTTTTCCTCAGGATCGTCTGGATAATGATGAAAAGATGCGAGAAAATCCGTGAGATGGAATACGTTTCTCGTTTGTCCAGTTCTTTCATGTGCCGCGTCAAACGTTATCATGGCGTCCCCCAACATCTCTCGAATTTGTGCCAACGTTGCACTGATGAGAGCCAAGGAGTTTCTCAGCAGGCAACCATTGGGCATGGAATCTAAAGCAGCCTGTAACTGGACTAGACTGGTAGCGATATCTTCCTCCTTCAAAATATGTTGATTGAGTTGAGCTGTGACTTCATTCACGTCTAACTGCAGCATACAATTGCAGCCCCCATTTGCTGAAAAAAATGCTATAATCAATCCTGAAGAGGTCATAAGAACTAATCTTGCATGCTCTCGCTGTCCTGGTCTCGAGCACGAGAAACAAGAGTTTTATTATTTTAATTATTGAATTCCAAATGGCAGCCTAAAAGTAAAAAAAATCACAGCTATTTATAGTCGCTATCAGTATAAAAGTTTACAGAATAGTCTAGATGTAGATAAACTTATTGGTTAATTTACACCTTAAGTGTCAACAAGTTTTTGCCCTTGCCGAATATGGCAAGTATTAGTTCAGTTTTTTGCACTTAACATATTGGTCTCCTAACCAGAGAACGTGTCCTTGGTATCTACAGGGAAGATCATCGAGTTGGTTTTTGATCACTCGAAGTCAAAATAATCGCTCAAATAAAGGGGTTTGTACACTGATCAACTTGTGGTTTGAACAAGTTTGAAGCAACGATTCGGTGCAATTTAGTATAGCCATGATTCAATAAACTTACTTCAGCAACATCAGGTAAGCAAATTTTGTTTATATCGAAGTTTTAACTTAAATTCAAAGTTCTGATCTTTGTGATATATCATATCTTCTCTCCTATTTTAAGTAAGTTTGTAGGTATAGCTGCTCCAAAACTTTCTGGTTGTTTATTTTTTCTGCTTGAAGTTCTCGTGGCCCCTGAAGGTTGTTCTCTTTCAGTTACTGAGGTTTCTTCAGTGGAGTTGGGTGATGACACTTCTATATTGTCTCTGCTGCTCTCAGATTGCGAGTCAGTAGATTGATGGCAAGTGGATTCAGTCTTGATGTTATCAGGTTCCAGTCAATCAATTCGGTTGTCACTAACAAGCACTGCCTTGTTTGAATTCTTTGGCTGGATGAATGAAGTGTTCATTCCTATGCGTGTAATGCAGGTAGCTGGAACTGTTGGTGATGTGTTCATTGGTTTGAAGAGGACTGGTTCACATAGATCAAAGTCAGTGACGACTCGAAGTCTCTTTTTTGTCCTAGCATTAGTTCCATAGAAATATTGCCACGCATCTTGGAAGTATTCCAGTTTTCCATCAAATCTCGCTGTAAGAAAGCGCCAATTGACGCATTCAGATTTGGACACCAAGTTTTTCCCAAACTTCTGCAGCTGGCCAAATAGATAGTGTTTTCCCGAGGCTAGGCTTGTTTTCTTTGAATTCCTTACATTTTCTAACATATCGAAGAACATCTTGTGCAGAGAGAAATTCGAGAGGCTTGTGATCAGGGTGTAGAGTGAACAACCTTCCGAGCAGTTATTGTTTCAATCTTGTGACCACTAAGACTATTGAAAGTGCTTCTCGTGCAATATTGGAGTAATCTTGATAAGCTTTTGACAACTTCATTGAGGTAGAGACCACATGATCTCTATGTCCTTCCTGTGAGAGGCCCGTGCCTATTGCTTTCTCAGAGGCGTTTGTTGTCACGGTTGCTTCTTTCGTCAAGCTGTGAGGCTGAAAAAGTGGTTTAGCAGTTAACTGATTCTCATGTTTTCGAAAGCTTCCTGTTCTTCTTTTTCCCATATGAAGTCGTCTTTTCGAATTTTGTTCAAAGAAAACAATTTTGCAGCAAAATCTGTTATTATTTGTTCGTAAAAAAATGCTAGGCCAACAAAAGACTCTAGTTATGTCATACTTGATGGTGGTTTTGTAACTGAGGAATCAAGAAAACTAACGCTCGAGACTGGTTGAGAGTGGAATTTTTTTTCATTGGTTGTGGAATTCTCCTCACGAAGTCGACTTTTTCCCATCGAAAATTAGGAAGATGGACGAAGAATTCTTCAAGCTCTGAGGAAGCCTGCAAATCTTGAACAAACCTTGCAATGTGTTGATTGTACTTATATCTTTTGCATCCTTGTGAGTTCGAGTTGATAATATGCGTCTGATGAGTCAATTTTACCAAAGTAAGAGGCCCCATAGAGATTAAGGAATATTGTCTCCTTGTCTGAAATTGTATAATCCTTGTCAAAAGTTTTGCCGTCAATGTGAACCTTCAAGTCCAGACATAGTCTTAGAGCTCCAATTCTCCGCTGCCAAATTACTGGGGATACTCTTTTGACTCCACGAGATTGAACTGGCTCAAAGATGACTGTCGCACAATCATCTCAAATTTTACGTTGAGCCGGTCGTGATGAGATAGAGGTATCGTTCCAGCCTTGCAAAACCTCAGCTGTGGTCCTGGTATGAGTTTGACATGCGCTTTGTATCCTTTGAAAGAAGGTGATTTTTCATCACACTCTGTGTTGATGCCTTCTTGGGGTATTATGTCTCTGCCAAATAGGAGTTCGGATTGAACAACTCCAAGTTGCTGCTGCTTATAATTACTTTCGTTCCACTCAACATCACATGTTAGTGATCCCAGACGCGTCAATTTATGACCCTCAAAGGCCTCAAGACGTCTGATTTTCCCATCTAACTGAAGACTACCAAGCTCAGTCCAGATGAAAGATGATGAGGCTAGGTTTACTTTTGCACATTTTTGCAAAGTGTCACACTTTTTCTTAGGTGTTACATTTCTTGCTCAAATCCGGATACGGCTGGCTATTGTGTGACTTACTCTCACATCTATTACACAAGTGATCAATATTTTTACCACCAGTGAACTTTTTACTCGGTCTTTTAGGTTTTTTGAAGTTTTATCCCACTTTTCCTTCGCTAAAACCGGTTTATTACCTGTTGAAGACCACGCAAAAGTCATTGCGTGACTTTTGAACTGTAGGTTTTCTGTCATTTCAGAAAGTCAACGTTGGTTTAGTTATGGTGCTACTAGTCTACTAGTCTTAATTTCGCCTCGGGGTCTCTCAAACCTGAGATAAACATATATTTTACCAACTCCGTTTCAGGATTGGTCTTTGTATTTAGTGTCTGGAAGTCACGAAAGAGGGCTTCCTCTCTTAGGCGCGCTAGATAAATATCATCGGATTCGCCAATTGTACCGTCGTTATTAACTGTGTCGGCTTTTTTCTCTGCGCGACATTTCGCCACAAAAGACACAATCCACTCAGTACAGGATTCAGCAATCTGTAGATTCAAAATTTGTCGGTCGTTCGGTGCTGTGGACACCATTGCGGTGGTCTCGGGCACGAGTAACAAGAGTTTTTTTATTTTGGTAACTAAATTCAAAAAGGCCTAAGAGTCGAAAAGTTTACAGGTATTGATATTCGCTATCAGTATAAAACAATTACACATCCGTCTAGATATAGATAATTTGATATATTTTCCCCCTGCCGAATATGCCAAGTATTAGTGCAGTTTTTTGCACTTAGCACATTGTTTGCCTAACCTGAAAACCAGCCGTTGGTATCTACAGGGAGGATCATCGAGTTGGTTTATGGTCATCACTGATGGTGGGAAGTTCGAATTAATCGCTCAAATTTATGGTTTATGTACTCGGATTGACTTGTGGTATGAAAAAACTTTAGGCAACGATTCACTTCAATTTGGTATCCATAATTCTTTAAGTTTACTTCAAGTTATAAATTTTACGAAAGTCAGCTCGGGCAACGTTTGGATGTTCACTCGAAACTTTACACTAGACGAAGTTGTCAGTAGACTGTAATGATCAGAGGCTACTAAATTTTTGCAAATATTTTTCGAATATTTTTTAATTAGTATTAAATTATATTTCTCCAGTTTTGATGTAATTTGGAAAAAAAGAAGTCGGCTCTCTGTACTAACAAGTGATTTGGATATGGGGTGTTCGCTTTTGTGAATCTTCAACCGGCTGCCATTTTTGAACAAATTCGTCGTGTTGAATCCACTCACCAGCACAAACTGAAGTCGACATTATTTCTCCCGGAGAACAACTAAAAATGCAAAATTGGAATAAAACACAATTTTCTTGTGAAAATCCTTACGACTATGGCATGCCAAAAAAGTTGCATGCGTTATGAAATTTTTATATTAATAATTATTTACCCAATATCAAAATACCCAAAGCCAAAAAACACAATTAACCACGGTTGATGTTTTTATTCAAAAGTCCGATCAGAATTGAGCAGATGTCATTACCCCGTGTTGAGCATTACGACGCAGAGGTATACCCAAATCGTCACGGGCAGATATGCCCGATGCGTGTATCTCGTGTTCGTTTTTACTATGTTAATACATTGGAAGTGTAACAATATTGCGGAAAACAGCAACTTTAGCAGAAACCGGCAAAATGGAAGGGAAATTAGAATCCCGTGTTCGCAAATGTGTCCTAATCCTAGCCGCGAAATACAAGTACAAACTTTATAACCTATTTTGTATCACGAATCCGCACCATTTATGTATCTTTTTTTCGCACGCTATGTAGGTCGATTTCGCATATAATCCATAATTAAGCCTAACTTAATTACTACTTATTTAATTAAGCCTAACTTATTACTACTAGTAGTACTTTTTTACTACTTTATTACTACTTATAGCATTTTATTACTACTTATTGCTACTTATTAGTACTATTTATTACTACTTATTAGAATCGGCCAATCCCACATTGATATACAAAACCTTTGATGTGCGAGGGAATTTTCGGGGAAAAAAATCAGTTTTTGTGGATGCATGTATTTAAAGCACTTTAAAGCTTTTTGAAAGCTTCAATTAAATCTTTATTTAAGTGATTATTGCATGCTCAAAATGCGCCCGAATAATAAATAGATACCTAAATTGAGCGGAAACGTACTACAAGATTTGTTAACTACTTTTCGCACTGAATGTTCTTTTATTTCGCAAAATTGGCGGAATCCCTTGTGCGAAAAGTAAGATACAACGATATCTCCTAATTTCGTTCATTGTACTTATCTAATTTTCGAGCCAATTTTACTAAGGCGGAAATTTTATAGTGGACCTCTGCGTCGTAATGGGACAACGACGAAAAAACGACATTATTTTGTAAGAAATTGTCGTTTTTTGATCGTTTTTTTCGTCGTTTAATTGCTTTTGAACTACTTTTTCTCTATTGAATCGTTTTAGCAAAGCTGTATGTTCGGCTCATAGCTCAGTGGTCAGCGCATTAGATAAAGTATCGGGAGTGCAATGGTTCGAATCCCAGCGGGGATCACGACGTTTTTCGTCGATTTTTGAAAAAACGATCATTGCCTACATAAAATAGCACGAAATAACGAACAAAACGACGATTACCACGTAAGGGCTTTGATCGTTTTTGTCTAATGAAAACGATTAAAAAACGACGATTTCTTACAAGTGAAAAAAAAAATTTTTCAACACGGGCACTTTCATTGGATCCCATCTTTGATTGGTATGGTTTCATCTCAAGTCCTACGGTCTGGGAAGGCTTCGAGATGTTGAAATAAATTTCAAAAAACAGCTTAGTGGCTTTTTATAATAATTCACAGTATTGTTATTAATAACTTCAAATACCGCTTAAATTATCGGAAAATTTTGCACAAAAGTAATTTAGCATTGTATTTTGTTCCGATCTAAAAAAGTGAAAATTTAAATATACTGATATAGACTGTTCAATCAAGTACAATAGCGCTGGAAAAATTTGGTAAAGAAATGTTGCAAGGGCGGTCGCTCTCAAGTGGTATAACGCTGACAATTTGTTCAATAACTGAAGTGAATTGAACAAAGATCATAGCTGAAATAACCTGCCCCTACATAACAATCAGAGACCTCTCTGAATCAGAGCCAAAATTCAGAATCAACGTTTTCTGAATTTCACCGAACTGGTTGAAAACTCCAAATGCATTTTAAATTAGGTTCAAATCCGAAGGAAAATGAACATGTTTCTCAACACTACAAACACACAAACAAATTTATATAATTATATACATATATATATATATATATATATATATATATATATATAT
>NW_027452485.1:0-22322 GCF_964194025.1 Convolutriloba macropyga | reverse complement strand
TATGTTTACATTGGCCGCCTTAGGATTTTTTTGAGATTGTTTTGATTATTGAATTAATAAAGGAGAACAATGGTTTAAAATAATTTTATCAGTTTTGAGTTTTCAGTTTTCATTAAATCGACTGTTCTTCATGATATCTGATGTTGTTATGGCTTAATACTTGCATGACTTTTCTTAACCAAGTCGAATTAGTATCATCACAGTTGGTAAATAGTGCACATATGGAAAAATAATCCCCTGGGCATCAATGTTGATGACAAACATATATATATATATATATTATATATATATATATATATATATATATATATATATATATTTAAACGTATATACATATCTATATATGTTTAGTTACTGGATAGTTGAGTTATGGTTCGGTTAAGTGTTTAAATTTTGTTACAGATACTATCTGACTGAATTTCATGTGAATCAATAGCTGAAAAGACGGCTCTTGCGATTTTGCGTGCCACAAATTTTCCAAAATTGCCAATAATTACACAAAACAGGAGTTGAAAATTACAGGATTATGAAAACAAATGGCCAGGCAAAAGAAATAGCAAAACGTTTTGACAAAAAACAATTTGTCGACTATTTGTGAACATTTGTTTAATGTTAAAACCATAAAATTCCAGATTCCTCAAGTACTGAATGAAAACTACTAATAGATCAACTTATGTCTCATTTGAAAGTGTACAATACCTCACGACAACGCCACTAATTTATAGAGTCACTGAACAACGAAAAGGCCCATCATAAAAAATCAACAAAAATATATAACACATAATTTCATAACCATCGGACGCTAAAAAGAATATCTTAATCAAACACCAATTTGTCACTGCATTTAAAATAGTTTTTAGAAAATTTCAGGCTTTTAATTTACTAGCTTTCTTGCTCCCAACACTACTCAAGGTTGAATTTTGCCGATTTCTTTTATATTCGTTTCTAATTGACGTCAAATAGTCGGAAAATGTGTGGGAAGTCCTTAATATATTTTGAGAGGGTCATAAAAATAGGCAGCACACAGATTTTGTTCAAGAATTGGAAAACACCACGATGCGACCCTCGCTATCGCATTACAGCGAACATTAATTGTAATATTTTAAAAGAATGAAAAATTTTTTGATGTGCGGGGATATTGTGTTTGTGTTTGTTTGTGTATATTTTACATATAAGTTTCGAAAATATTATTTAAAAACTAAATTTTTGGGCCGTTTTTATATTGACCACAGTAAAAACATCAGAAATTAAATTTATCTTTGCAGTGCAATAAAAACTGATAAAGGTTTGAGGAATTAAATGTCGGTTAAAAAAGGCAGGTTTGACACCAATTGGTGCTAAAAAATCTGAAATTAAAAAAAATCAACTAAAGTTCAACGAGCTAACGGTGCAGCTAGAAAAAGCATTTGTTGAAAAATTCAGGAAGCATTCAACATCTTTTATCTTAAGAGAGCCAAATGTAAAACGTCAAGTAGAAATTGACTGATGAAAAATAAATCATGGAATTAAATTTGAAAAACTAACTTTTGTTCATGAGAATATATTGTTTTGTACTTTTTAGTTTTTTGTAACCTTTTTTCGTATAAGGTGTCATTTTTTCTCAAACGGTTCATATTTTAGCAAATTGCGTAAAGCTTATTTGGTCGATTGCAACTAGAAACTTTCAGCTGCACCAAAAAAGGCAGATATGCACCAAAAAATAACAGTTATGATAACGCTCTTACAGTTTCGGAGTTTCTCTTCGCCGTAGTAGTCGAGAAGGTTGCGTGTTAGAAAGGTATCTGTCGCTTCGTCATAGAGGAGCACAGTATCTAAAAAGAACATCATTAAAATCAACATATCGGCTAGCTGAAACCAAACTTACTTGCCATTTATGACCCCTGTCTGACATGCAGGGCTCTATAAATTCCAAATATGGTGTTAAATGATTGGTAAGCGTTTTTAAGGGAAGGTGACCAGGGTCAATAATTCTAGAGATAATTTATGACAGCAACAAAATTAGTTAATTTTCGTTTCGAGCCAAATCCAACGTTCTGCGTAAAAAATTGGATCTTTTCCGTTTGTGCCCCCCCCCCCTCAGTACGTTATGCACCCCCCTTTACAGATCACGCGTCATTACATAGTTAATCATCAAGTAAAAAAATGACAGGTACTTCGGGGGGGGGGGGGGTAGTTTGCAAATAAAATACACCCACTAATCTGGGGGGCACAAACGGAACAGATCCCAATAAAATTAGTACTGCGTCCTTCTTTCTGAGCAGGTCGAAATCGAGCTTGAAATTCAGGGTTAACAAAAACTATCGTGTTATACTTAGCGTAGCAGAATTCATTGATAAGGCTGGGTTTAATAGCAGGATGCAAAAAGAACGGCTTATGAAATTGGCAGAAAATGACAATTCTCTGAAGCCGAGTGAACTCTGCGAAAATTTACAAGTAGTCTCGCCTTCTCTTTACAACAATAGAGGTGTCAATTTATCATTTAATGGCTATTTTCGAAATGCTCTTTTTAAATTTTGGTTGAAATCATTTCGAGCTTCCAATTTTTTTTCTGATAATGTACAATACCCTTGTATTTGGGTTATTATTATTAAATATTTTTTCTCAGAAAACACGTTCCTTGTGATGCTTTTTCGTGGTGCTTTTTTTGCTAAAGGAACAATTTATCTACAGAGAAACAGAATAACTTTCTGTTTTTAGATTTATTTAGAGCTCATTTTTTGGTCTATGGTAACAATGACAACCAAAATATACGCTGTGATTTCCTACTCGGCAAAGCCTTGGTTCAAATATCGGAAATTGTCCGTATAATGACTTGTATTTAGCGGAAAAAGCTTCGGTGTTTCTATTTTCGCAAGATATGGAAAATTTCTGTAGGTTTAAACTTATCAAACCGAAAACTCGACAATTTTGAAGCCAACGAAAACGACGCCGTTCTTCTAGAAATTTTGCGTGGTTGTAGTCCGGAAATTGTAAGTCGTCAGTACTTATCGATCAGGTTTACGTTTTTGAAACCTGGACTTGATTTTCTAGCGCTTTCGATATCCATTCTTGACGTTCCAAATTGAACTCTTTTTACAAACTTGGCAGATTATTCTAAATTGAACAAAATTTAAAAATTTGCATGATGCTACGGAATTTGCGGACAGATACAACTGTCCATCTTAAAACTGAATTATTTGGCGCGGTTATAAGCGTTAAGCTCCATTATACATCACGGATGGGGGGATGGGGGTGGCTATAAAGATGAAATACATGATTTACCTGTCCTGTCGCCATCGACCACTCGAGTGAAACTCCATTCACAGCTCATGGCTTTCAGGAACTTTTGCACCTCTGTCGACCAGGGAGCTTGCACTTATCAACTAAGTTCAACTCTCCTACAATTTGCTGCATTTACTAGGCAGAAATAAAATGCAGTTTTATAACGTGCAGAATAATCTTTGCGGTTATCATTGCTCAACCAATATGATGTTGACATCAAAAATTTACTCAAGAAAAATTTCGCAAAGTTTGTTTTCAGCAGAAATGTTTTGAATTATTGTGACTCATTAGTGATTTGAAGATTAAGCAGGAATTTTTTTCACTATCAGCAGTTTTGTAGATGATAGGTGAATTTTAAAACTTCTTTGCTTTGGAAACGATTTATTCAAGAATCTTTGAAATTCATGAATATGAAAAAATTGAAGTCCTAGAACTTTCATTTATGAAAAATGTGTTATCCTCGAACTTTCCAATTTATGAAAAAGTTGTAATCATAGAACTTTCCTTCATGAGCAATTTGTAGTCATAGAACATTCGCTTTATGATAAAGTTGTAACCATAGATTTTTCCTTTAAGGGAAAGTTGTAACCTTACCAATTTCGTAAAACTTTTTTCGTCTATGACATTAAGGATCCCTAAGAGGAAAGTTCTAGGACAATATCTTTTGGTTTACCCGGGGGCTTTGTTCACCGTCTCTTTTTGACTCAGAGGGAAGAAAAGAGCTTTTCCTTAGTTCGCATTTCTGACGGTTGAAAATTTCTTAAGCAGTTTTTTTCAACCATGATTTTAAAAAATGCTAAAATTGAAGAGGTTAAATTTTTGTCCAACTTTTAAGATACACTGATTGAGTTTCATTAAGCAAACTGTTTCTTTTTTTTTCCTAGAAAACGTTATAAAGTTTGAGAGCTTCACTTAATATAAAATTGTGCGAGGATTGATTTTTTATTTCTTTAAAATTGCTGGGACATTTAAATACCTAACCTGGAGTATGTTATAACGCCCCCAAGTTTGAGAAAAATTGGACGAAAATTGCCCCGAAGTTACGACTGTTTCTTATTAGTACGGGTATGCTTGTTTTTTTGAATCTGTGTTATAAATAATTGAACATTAATACAACCTCAATAGGAAAATATCATTCTCAAAACAAATAAACATGTGAAACATCTATCCAACAAACCCCCGAGGCAAAAAAGGCGATTTTGTTGAAAATATACAATCTGCAACATTTGTTTTTCCAATTAAAATTAACCTGGTCGACGATCATTTAGAAAAAATTGTCAGAAATACGGGAAATGCGTTAAACGCAAAGCTCTCAAAAAATTGTGCACTAGAGTGAAAAGCGATGAAAATTATCAAAGAAACCATCGAATTTCAGCTTTTATATTCCACATTAGTTCGCTAAAATTGCAACAACACCTCCACCAAGATACTGTTTGACAACAGTGGAAGCCGGTGACTAGAAACTTTGTTAAAGACACGCAGGATCATAATACCTCTATCAAAACTTAAAATATCTTGCCGGTAATTGAGACCTGTTATAAAAAAAAACAAAAACGCAACGTAAAGTAATTGTTTTTTTTTGTGTTGCCACAAGATATTTAACAAAATGTTCCAAAAAAAAGGTAGACATCTTAAACAAGCTCTATGTTAGTTACATTCTATTGACCTTCAACTACAGATGTAAACTAACATAAATAAAGTCGGCCTGATTGCAAAATCAATTTTTATAGTGAAGCAAATCATGTATAATCGAAAGAGATTACGCTATTGACCCAAAAACTAATAAAACAGACTGAGAAATGACGTCACGTAGACAGATTTTTTCGTAAAGCGGTAAGAATCATGAATCAGAATTTAAGTGGTCATAAAATATATTATAGCAAATGACGAAGATTCCAGATTCCTCTTATAAAGTTCTTGCAAGATAGACGCTGAAGAATACTTTTTCGGAAACTTTTTTTCTTATCTAGAAATATCGAACCTTTTTTCTATTCATACGAGTCAGTTGACTGACACCTGAGAGCATTTTTAAATTTATTAAGCAGAGGCATAAAACGCATATACAAAACGAATTCTTTATGATAGTGTTTACATGAGTAGGGTTGCCTTTTCTGTGTACGTACACCTGTCTAAATTTAGGACTACATAATCTGAGTGGGTCTATACATGTTATTAGAAAAATGCCAGATCCCTGGATCGTCTTTGTCTTCAATGTTGATCATTTCAGTGTTGGTTATCTCGCAGAACATCTCCGCCTGTTCATGTGGAAGCAGTAGGTCGCTTTTGTACATAGTAGTTTTGCACAAGTAAACCAGTTCTTCCCCGCATTGTTGACCTGTCTGAATATCCTGTTAAAACAACCGTTGAAAGGTTTGCCACCTGCGCAAAAAGTTTGACAGTGCAAGAAATCTATTACTGAAAGACAAAATTTTACCAGCAGAGCTTTTCATTAAAAAAGTTTGTCTACTTAAATTTTTTGACCTCTTCTCACAATATAAACAGAGTAGTCGAGAAACCAAAAACTCCTCTTTCAGGATTCTTGAAAAGTACGAATTGACCAAAAACTGCAGAACTGTCCAGTTTTTTCCAAAGAATAAGTGCCAATCCAAATGGAGTGACAGGTCACTGATCAGAAATTTTTCTAGGAAATGGAATAATTTGCCAATTGAAATCCGAAAAGAGAAAACTAAAAACAAATTTAAGGAAAAACTAAGCAGCGAAATGGTCAAACTGCATGAACGTGTTCCAATAGATAGACAAGTAAGAGGCTTTAGGAAATTTTTCTACTGAAGTATAAAGACCAAACTATTCATATATTTACGAGGCGATTTTGAAAATGTAAATATTTAACCAAACGTTCTTGTTGTGGTTATAACTTTAAATTTACATTTTTGAAGATTAAAAAAAATATATAACTATCCACCACTGGCTTTTTATAGAGTTTCTATTCAGAATTTAATTTTGAAGTCCTATTATAATGCTTTTTTATAACTATTTTTGTCATGAATTTTTATCCGGTCAATTTAATTTTGGAAACTAAAACGAAATAACCACCTCACTAAAGCCGAAGAAAGTGAGTTTCAAAAATATCACAACAACTCGTTCCAAAAATAATTTGTCTGGAAATCATTATCATTTTAGTCCGTGACATAATTATTATAGAGAAAATCGCTAAATCCACTGGCCAACACAGAACTTTCAAATTTTAGTTTTCTGAATCGCCATATGAAATGCAAGCCAATAAGGCCAAAAAATTGAATTTTACTGATTTCCTATAAAATTTTTTTCCATTTGTTCAATAATCCTTTTTTGAGATTCAGTATATTTAGGTTGAGATTCATTCAGAATTCATCGAATGAAATGATTAAAGAATGCGTGTCAGTTGCTACGTAGCGCTCTTGGAACAATTCATTCGATTTGGGCAAAAAATCCGATCCTCAGTTGAGAACTTTAGCTCGTCCCATAAAGTTGATATAATTGAACGTTTCAAAAGCCACAGGTTAGAGTTCAAAGGTCAAAGTTCAAATTTGAAACATGTAGAAAAAATTGATGAATGAAAAATTAATGGAGAAAACGTTGACATTCAAATAAGCATATTGATGCTCAATAGCGCGTTTTTGGTGTTTTTCGAACGTTCGCTTATTGCAACTTTATGGGACAGACTATACAACTGTCCCATAAAAATGAAATAATCGAAGTTTTTAAGGAACACTGTCCACATTGCTCATTTGCATGCTCAATTACATGTTTTGGCGTTTTTCAAATGTTCGATTATTTCAACTTTATGGGACAGACTATAGTTGAGTTTGTCCTATCACAAACAGAAATATGTTTTTTTTAGCTTTGTCATAATTTGGTTCTGGTTCAATAATTAGGCTTTGAAATCAACTGCTTTGTAAAAATACGTTCAATTTTGATGATTTTTTTTCTCCAGCTTTGGATTGAAAAATGTGCTGATAAATATATTGAAAAATAATTTTGGCGACACAAAAACGAAAAAATTCAAGCAGTATTCGGTTGATTTTATTAAAAAGATGCAGTTCAAGCTTTAACGGACAACAGAAAAGACTTCGAAATTCAATTGGATAAGGCATGTAGCTATAGCTGAAACTTCCTTATGAGCTCCACAACTATTATTTTGAAAAATATGATTTGAAAGTAAATTAGTTTTAAAATTTTGCCAGGAGGAGGCGTGACCGGCTGCTAGAAAGAACTCATTTGTCATGATTTTTCACCCCATGATCGGGGTTAATCTATAGACAAGTACTATTTGATGGCTCTTCCAATGAGCGAGGACATAAAAATACAATTAACTTTATGGGCCATGAATCACTGATGGAGAAAAGTGGGAGCGATGACAGAAGTATTACCTCAAAATTTTACAGAGAAGACAGCGTTAGTGATTCGATTGTGGAGCCGAATTGAACTGATATTAATAACAAGACAACTCATGCACAGAATCCAAGTTAGCACAGAATGCTCCAACATCGATCTCAAAATTTTTAGTTGTTCAGAGAAAAAGACTTACTTATTATCATTAAAGCTCGGGTCAATTTTTTCTAAGCAATTTTGAAAACAAATTCATTTCATTCAAAAATAACAGCTGAAAATCTCAGAATCCCAGTTGAATATGTTTACAGCAATTGAAACAAGTTTTACAAGGAAACCTGAATTTCAACAGCAGTAATCAAGACAAAACCCTAAAATGCTGAAAAAAGTACTTCTGAAAACACTGACAAAGTTTTGCATGAACGCGGCAGTTCTATTGACAGGATGCTTGAAGTTGCTTTAACTCAGTTTTTTTTTAGACAGCAGACAATGAGATTGATTGGTCATTAATTTCTTTATTTGATTCAACAATCAGAAAAAGTAAGTGTCAAAAAAATAATGCGAGAAAGTAAATTTTTATTTCGAGCATCGGTACTGGTTGACTTTTTCCATGCCGTTAGAAATAAGTTTCAATCTACCGCACAAAATGGCGTAAAATTTGACCGAATATGACCGAATCATTAGAATCTGATCAAATAAAATTAAGAACAAGTAAGGTTTTGATGTTGTTGGATGGTGTTTACAAGATAATTGTACTATGTCACGTTTAATTCAAGTTTTCGACTCTCGGCGAACTTCATACAGTTTAATTTAAAGATTAGAAAAAGTTATTTTGATCGAGTTCTATTCAATGTTGGGCGAGAAATTGCTGAAAAAACTTTGAAACGGAAGATTTTTTCCAGTTTTTTTTTATCTAAAATTCATCATTTTGGAATCAATTGAGGGATCACTAGACGGTAGTGTTCAAAAGATATCCCACGTTTACTCGTGTACTATATTTCGCCAGTAATGCCAAATTTTTACTAAATTAAATGACAAAGCAAAAAACAGCAAAATGCTCAGTTCTAGTAGTTATCTCGTAACAATTATCAAAAGTATTTTTTCTTGAAAAAAATTTGACCTCTTTTTTTTTACTTCTTTCTTTGTCTAGGTAATATAAGATGAGGTGCAATATTGCTGAAAAAATTTTGAAGTATTGTGAAATATTTTCATTTGTCCCCCTTCTAATGTTTTTTTTTTATCCCTGAACTAATTAGGAATCAGTGAAAATCAATACAGAGAATTTTAGAAAATTAAATTAAGTGTCCATCTTTGCCCAAAATTAATTGTAAGAGAGAAAGAACTGTCTGAGAGGTACGTTTTAACTTTCTAAGAAAAGTAGGAGACAAAACTTAAAACGACTTTTTTAGAAACAATTTTGCCTCTACTTTTTTGTTGAAGTAAGGCAAATCGGTGACTGCAACTTTTTCGTGGATTCAGTTGCTTAATTTGCTGCAAACCATTTAGAATTTAAAAATCTTGAAAAGTCGTTTGATGATTATTAAAATCAGTTGCCTCATTTTCTCAATAATATGCTTTTGCGATTTGCTTTAAGTTTTCTACTTTCTTGACAATCCATTAATTTTACTGGTATATAAATTAATTAGAGGGCATGATACAAGTTACAATGTTTTTTTTAAGAATTTAGGGAATAAATTAGTTTTTAAATATAACTTGCTTCATTTTTGTAAAAACATAGCGCCGTTTTATTAATTTTGAATCTCGTTTTTGTTGAAAAATTATCTGTTTTGGTTTGTTCAATCCGCAGAAACATAATCGTTTGCCATGATTGTTTTGATAAAAAAACTAAAATAGTTATTGTAGTTAATATCAATTTTGTCAGTTTTGAATGTTTTTCTATAAAGCGCTCAGGAGAATCCCAAATATCAGTTTAGCATTTTCACTTTCAAATATGATTACCCCAGTGATTCTGGAATTCTTATCGTGTAAGATCTGATTAGATGTTGATCAAAAACTTTTATCGTGTAGGATCTTATCTGGCCTTACACTATTAAAATTCTGCCCTATGTGAACTGTAATCATGTATGAGCTGTTAACATACTTATCAGATCTTATAAGATAATAAATCACTTTTGCTGAATTGTTATCTTATGAAATCTGACAAGTATTTTATCAGATTTCATACAATAAAAGTTCACGCAGGACAAAAATTATATCGTGTAAAATCTGATAAGACATGGTTTAATGATTTCCTTATGACCGTATAACGTAGTCAAGTTTCTTTCAAAGTAAGAAAATAATGGGTCATCTTACCAATTTTAAAACGAAAAAATTTTTGTTGATTCTGTTTTGGTGGCAGTTTTATCGTGAGTCTTATCTAGGTAAAATGGCAGTCAGATACAATTTCGGACATTGAAGAAAATTTTTCAGCCTAGTTTGATAATCACCGCTTCAGAAAAAGCCCCTGACACTCTAGTAACCTTTTTCACAATATCTTGTGAGTCTCAAAAGACAGTATAAGATAAGTATAAGATAATTTTCTCTTTGTTGCCCAGGCACTTAAGTGATGCACGCTGTAGCTTTTTGGCTACTGCTTGAAAGCAACTCTGATTTGTCTTCAAAATGAAGAACATGCCCTACTTCAAGCATTTTTTTCGTATAAGATCTGAGAAAATTTTTATCAAAAAGATGAGCCATAGCTTTCCGAATATTTATTTTACAAGATTTTAAAGGATTCTTATAAGATCTGACACGATAAACATTTTTTGTCAGATAGAATTTTTATTTTGTAAGATTTGACAAAACTGAACTTTTATCGTGAAAGATCTTATCAGAACTGATAAAAATTCTTATCGTGTAAGACCTGATAAATCGTCTTACAAAGTCTTAGTCAGGCGACGCATAATCTTATAACAACATATAAGCCAATTTTTGTAAGAACATTGTAAGATCTTAAATTCACGATAAAATTCTCAAATGTCTGTGGTAATGCAATGTGATTAGCGATAATGTGTTTAAGTATGGTTGCCTAGCGCCCAAATATTTGCCACCCTATCCAGAACCCCCTCCCCTCGCTTCTTTTCGTTTGCAATTGCTTAAAGTGTTCGCACAAAATTAATAGTCTTTAATGAAAATTGAAAACTAGAAAAGTAGAGTCTAGGAGCTAAAATTCATGTTTTCTCTGCAAAGTGAAAATTTGAGTGCTCGCATTGATATTTGCCCTCTATTTTGGGATAAATCTTGGAACAACAACAATCGGTTGAAAATCAAGATCTTAAATTCATAATTAGTGATCGAATTCTTATACCCACCAAAGTTCCAGAGTGTATGTAGAATAGTTTGCAATTATCTGGGTCGCCTTCCGGGTCAGTTGTAAACAAGACACCCTGATTTCCATTGCTACCATCGGTTGCCCTAGAGAAAGCTGTCTTAACATTGTCGAACGTAGTTTCTCCTTTGAAATCCGATAAATCCGTGTCTGTTACTTTGTTTGCCTCTGAGGTCAAGAATGGGGGGCACTCGCCACGTGAAAAGAAGTACCCGTATCCGTCAAATTCTCTCCCGCCGTCTGACATTTCTACCAGGGAACTGTATGAAGGCACATTGGCCCGATTTGGGCACGGTTGAGAACCGAGGGTTGTTTGTTCACACCAGCTGTATTTGATGTTGTCGCATTGGGTAAAAGAAAACTTTGCAAGGTTTCCATAGGAATTTTGGGAGTTGTAATCGAGGCAAAGCCCACCTTTGTCCTCTATCCATTCGTGGGGCACAAACATCATAAAATGCTTTGATTCCACGCAAAACCAGTCGCTCAATCCGTTTAGTCCGAGTTCACATCGCGTAAAACCGGTCCAGAATCGGCTAATTTGCATATTTTCAGGAATTTTTGTGTCGAAAAACACATCCAGGTTCAGCGGAGCCGCTATTTCCTTATTTTGTCCATCACAATAGCTCAAAGCATCCGCATATGGAGTCCTTCTGAAACCGGTTGTCGAGTCACTCGGGTTTCCGAAGTTGTTGCCTCTGGCCAGGGTTTCGTAGGTGCCGATCTGGAATGTCTCACGCGAGAAGGCGAAGCCCTTTGCAAACCAGAAGGTGTTCTCAGAACTGCGAAAGCAGTCTCGGCTGAGAGATTTGTCGTACAAAATACATGCTGAGTTCTAAACATTAGAATAGCTTATAAGATATTTGTGACTTAACATGGAATGAAGCTTTATATGTTCAACAAAATTGGCTGTTGACTTGAAAAGTGATGAATGAAAAAATCCTCAGTTTTGAGGAACAAGAAAAAAAGGGGAATGGGTTATAAGAGATGCCCAAAATAGAGAGCTTGAAGTGAGTTGGTGTAGATTAAGCGTTTAAGATAGGAAAGACTGGAAGAAATTTCATTACGGGTTTCTTTTCACAATGGGCACTCCAGCTTAGACCCCCACAAATAATTTACTTTTCAACATAATATAAAGGTTTAGTTAAAAAAACAATGAGTTTAAATAACTAAAAACTCCTCAAGGCATCTATGTAATGCATTGTGGCACAGTAATTAAATAGCAATATCGATGCCTTAATAATGATACCAATCTTCCGACTGTTCACGAATACATTATTTAATAATATCAGGTAAAAAATACAAAAATTGCGTGTCCGGACAAATAGTCCCAGACAAAAAAAAGTTCCGAATAAAAATCAAAACGATTGTAAATCTAATCAAAAAACAATTTTGGTGTAATCAGCTTAATATTTGTTCAATGACATACGATTATATGAATAATCTAAGTTGTTTCTTTGTTAATTGGTGTGGATATGTTTAACACGGTGACGTACAACTATGCCGACGTAATACTATGGCGATTATAAGAGTGCCAAAAAATTATTCATTTTTTATCTTGATAAATTTCTTAAACAATCATGTCATTTTACGGAGATGACGCAAAAAATTATTGGCCAAACAAAATCGAGAATCAATTTGGGCATTCTTATAAAACATATTGTTTATTAGTATGAGAAAATTGCAGAAAGACAAACATTAAGAAAACAGTAGTAATTGCGGGCAATGGCCATGCCTCCGCGGCCCGTGGGACTTGATATGAATCTATCACAACCGAACATGTGATCAGCGTACCCTGAATTTTTTTTAAAATTTAGTTTAGATGCTCTTGAACTAAGAGGAAGTCTCTTTTCATGTCTTCGGCACTTTTGAAATAAGTTTCACTTTTGGCATTCTTAAACGTCGGCATAGTTGTACGTAATCGTTTAACTGTAAATTTAGTTCGGAATCTTTTGTCTGGGACTGTTTCGTCTGGGTATCTTTTGCTATTCGGGGCTGTTTTTTCCAGGACTGTTTTGTCTGTTCTCCAAAAATTGAAACTGTCATAAGTATACTTACATAGATTGAGTTTATATTAGACTATTGATCTTCGACGTTTCAAGCAATTAATTTATTGATTGAAAAGAGGCTGAAAACCGAGTGAGATCATTTATTATATATGTTGAAAGCGGAAGTTTAATATGCTTCTCATGAATATGTTTCAATGTTGCTAATATGATTGATGATTTTCTTTTTAAATACGTTTTTAAGAGTTTTTCTTTTAATAAATTTTTCAAAATAAAAAATAACAAATTTGACAATATTGATAAATTTTTCTGAAAGTATATAAAATTATTTGTGTTTAGTATAATCTTGAATAACCTTAATAATTTTTTAACCAGAAATTTTTTTTGTAATAGTTTTTTACTACTTGATAATATTTAAAAAATTTATTACTATAATAAGCCATTTTAAATGGGACGTTCATCGCACTTGTTCATTCGGCTGCAAACACATCAACTTCTAAATGTTCCACAACTCTTAAGATTACGTCAGCTATCCGACAATAATATCAATTATAAGACAGTTGAGGTAAGGGCCAGTATTAATCGACACCTAATGTTGCTGATAGCTGTATTTTTGGATTGTTGGCAAAATTTTCAGTATTTTGCGGTGCTGCTTTATTAGAGGATACAAAATATTAAATTTAAGACGATAATTACGCAAATGACTGTTTAGAACCACAAAAAGTGTGAAATTCTGTCTAAATTTAATTTCTTAATTTAACTAGATTGACGAGTCTACTTTGTTCAAAGAAAGTACGTTTACAATGTTCTAAATAAAATAATCTGAAATATAAAAAGAACAACACTGAATTCCGAATCATATCAAGGAGCATACAACTGATTTTAGTCCGGCAGTATAATTATTTACAAATTACTTTTTACTCAAACCTTAAAACAGAAAGTTAAGTGAATTCAATTTCTGTCGCATATTAAACAAAAAAGAACTCTTGAAGTATATACGCTTCTGTACCTCAACCTAACAACACTAACTGTTATCCAGACGTCTGAATTTAAAATCACGCCAGTTTGAACAAGTACACTTCCAAAAAGAATGGTTCAATTTAAAACCTGAGCAGAAAAAAAACCTGAAAAAAAAATTTCTAAGCAGCTTCGGGACTTCTTTGTCTTGTTTTCATTTTCACTTGGTATTTCATTCCAATCTATTATTGCCAGCCTCACAAAGGAATTATGAAATTTGGTCGACACAGATTTTATGTTTCAGAATCTATTTTTGTCCCGTTGGAGACTCCAAGTGACTCCAAGTGAAGACTCCAAGTGACTTATGGATGTCCTGTTGATGGGGTTAAACAGGTCGATGTTTTATTGTGTTTTCCAAGAAAATTGTAATTTTTTTATTCGCAAGAAGAGTGCTCTTTTAAAAAAATATTTAGACTGCGTTTATTATCTTGAACAGATTCATATTTTTGTCTAAACTATGTTACCCGCAATGCCTAGTTAATCTGTTTTTCCGACGATACTATTAAAAATTGCTCAATTGCCTGATTGACAACTACTGAGTAGTGCATATGACTAAATACCATTGCATTTAAAACGAGTCTTAATTGTTTTTGTGTAGTAGATGTTCTAATAGCCTAACTTGTTTGTAATCCTTGGGCAATTTCTCGTAGGATTTGTTTACTTTCCCTTGAAACGGTAAATTGTAATTTGCCTTCTATAAGAACCCCTAAATATTTTACTTCAGTCTCCTCATCTAATGGAATTAAATTTATAAATATCTGTTCATCAAAGTGTTTTCGTTTGCTCTTCCCAAATATCATGAATTCAAATTTTCAGGTATTCACTGTGGGTGTTCATGAAAATATCAAATTATTTTGTTTGCATTTTGTTCTAACTTGGCTTTGCTTTTGTCAATGAGGTACAAAATTTTCAATGGATGTATCAAAAGTTTGTGGAGGCATGAAAAGTTATCAAGAGAGAGGTGTTTAAGGCGAGAGAGGTTTTTAACGAGAGGTTTTTTGGCTTGATTTACCAGACTTACGTGCCCGCTAAATCCTCGAACCAAAAATTTTACCGCAAAAAAGATGTAAAATTGGACATGTAATTAACTTATAAGATTGGGGGGGGGACAATGTAAGAGGGGGCCCAAGGAGAGAATTTGGCGATAAAAATTATGTTGGACAAGGAAAACAATAGGGCTTATTTGATGTAAGATAAAGGCGTGACGTAGTCAAAGCGATGTAAGGAAAAGGGGTGAGGGGGGAACGTCACATCACTACTTTTAGTCTATCCTAAATAGTTTTCATCCCATTAATCTTTGTCAGAATTCGAATTCACCCTATAACGACAACATCTGTTTGAAGCAACCAGTACTGCGGTACTGGTTGCTTCAAACGGAGGTTGGCGTAATAGAGTGAATTCGATGTCTGACAAAGATTAATTGGACGAAAACTCTTCAGATGGGATAACAACATTCAAACTGCAAACACACCATCTATGGAACCACAACCTGCCAATATTGCATATTATCTGTTGATCCACATCTGCCTCATAACAACTTCTTCCTATTGTTAAAATTTCCGATAAATTACAATTAGTACAATGGCTTTATCTAATTACGATCAGATCGAAATACAGCACCTGCCGTGATTGTCAAATAAAAATTTGTACTTTGCAGAAAAGTGAAATATAAGGTAGGAAGATATCGCTTTCGAATTATGGAAATCCAATTATTAAAAAAGCAACTATTCTAAAATATGAATTAAGATTAACATCTCTTATGATAAGAACATTTTGGCTTATGCTAACAGGTTGGGTTTAGTCTCTACAACATAAAACAGCCGTATTAGACTTTTTACGAAACAAGACTGTCGTGGTCGATAACACGGGTCAAAGAATTCAATAAGTTGAATTTTAAATTAAATTTTGAACTGAAAATATACAAAAATTAGCTTCTGAGTTTCTTGATGTCTCTTTGAAACCATCACAAAGACAGTGGAAAAGCTCAAATCATTGTTGTTAAATCGAAAAAAGCTGGCAATGATTTGAAAAATAATTCGAACA
Organism: Convolutriloba macropyga; assembly: GCF_964194025.1. NCBI lineage: Eukaryota > Metazoa > Xenacoelomorpha > Acoela > Convolutidae > Convolutriloba > Convolutriloba macropyga. The sequence continues at coordinate 6,341 of NW_027452485.1, read as the reverse complement.
AGAGTAGTATATCGTGAGCAAGAGTGGCGGGGGTAAAAAGACGTACCTATGTATAAAGATTACGTATAGCCCATATTCTCTCAAATCCCAAAGACGTACCTCACAGCATGATACCCAAGGTGTTCAAGCGAGGGGGATTAGCAAGTTAATCCCTTAATATTAAATTAGTAAGGTCATTCACTCATTCCCATATTGCACTTTAATAATGTAAATTTTCAAAGACGTACCTCACAGCATGACACCCAAGCTGTTCTCTCAAAGGGGATTAGTTAGGTAATGTTTTAATATTAAATTAGATAGGGTGACTCATTTACACTTACGTACGGTTTACGTGATTTCCAAAGATGTACCTCCTCACAGCATGATACTCAAGCTGTTCACACGAAAGGGATTAGCAAGATAATCCTTTAATAATAAATTAGGATGACTCATTTACAGTTACGTACGACTTTTCAAAAATGCACCTCACAGCATGACACCCAAGCTGTTCACACGAAGGGGATTAGCAAGACAGTGCCTTAACATCGAATCAGTAAGGTCATTGACCCCCTACCATATTGCACTTAAATAATGTAAATTTTCAAAGGTGTACCTCACAGCATGACACCCATGCTGTTCACACAAAAGGGATTAGCAAGACAGTGTCTTAACAACAAATCAGTAAGGTCATTGACCCCCTACCATTTTACACTTTAATAATGTAAATTTCCAAAAACGTACCTCGCAGCACGATACCCAAGCTGTTCTCACGAAAAGGATTAGCAAGATAATCCCTCAATAAGAAATCAGTAAGGTCATTTACCTTTTCTCGTTCTACACTTACTAATGTAAAATTCCAAAAACTTACCTCACAGCACGATACCCAAGCTGTTCTCACGAAAAGGATTAGCAAGATAATCCCTCAATAAGAAATCAGTAAGGTATTTACCTTTTCTCATACTACACTTTACTAATGTAAAATTCCAAAGATGTTCCTCTCAGCATGATACCCAAGCTGTTCTCACGAGAGAGATTAGCAAGATAATCTCTTAGTAAGGACATTTACCCTTTCACACATTACACTTTGAAAATGACAATTGCCAATAATGTACCTCACAGCACGATACCCAAGCTGTTCTCACGAAAAGGATTAGCAAGATAATCTCCTAACAATTCAGTCAGGTCATTTACCCCTTACAATATTACACTTTACTAATGTCAATTAACAAAGATGTGCCTCACAGCATGATACCCAAGCTGTTCTCACGAAAGGGATTAGCAACATAATCCCTCAATAAGAAATCAGTAAGGTCATTTACCTTTTCTCGTTCTACACCTTACTAATGTAAAATTCCAAAAACGTACCTCACAGCACGATACCCAAGCTGTTCTCACGAAAAGGATTAGCAAGATAATCCCTCAATAAGAAATCAGTAAGGTCATTTACCTTTTCTCATACAACACTTTACTAATGTAAAATTCCAAAGATGTTCCTCTCAGCATGATACCCAAGCTGTTCTCACGAGAGAGATTAGCAAGATAATCTCTTAGTAAGGACATTTACCCTTTCCTACATTACACTTTGAAAATGACAATTGCCAATAATGTACCTCACAGCACGATACCCAAGCTGTTCTCACGAAAAGGATTAGCAAGATAATCTCCTAACAATTCAGTCAGGTCATTTACCCCTTACAATATTACACTTTACTAATGTCAATTAACAAAGATGTGCCTCACAGCATGATACCCAAGCTGTTCTCACGAAAGGGATTAGCAACATAATCCCTCAATAACAAATCAGTTTGGATTACTCATTTATTCGCCACTACTCCTATTCATTATTTCAAAACAAAATCTAAAAATCAGTTGGTCAAAATTCTAATTTAGTTTAATTTTCTGCTTTCAGATAGACTTTGTTTCTTTCTCCTTGTTGACAGTTTCAAGTTGAACACTTGCATTGTTGAATCGGGTAAGCAAACAAATTTAACTAATAGAAATCTTGATTTGTTCCTGTATTAAAACTGAACCATTTTAGGCAGCCAAAATTTCCACTAACAGTAGATAACGCAACAGTTCACTTCACTTCTTAATCCAAAAACAAACAGGTAAGTTTGCTCAAATTAAACTAATAGAAATCTTAGTCTGTTCCTGTATTTAAACTGAACCATTTTAGCCTGCAAAAATTTTCCCTCAACAGTAGATAACGCAACACTTCACTTCACCTCCAAATCCAAAAACAAACAGGTAAGTTTTCTTTTAATAAAATCTGTTTTCGGGAGGTAAGATTAAGCTTTTGTTTGTAGAATGGACCTCAAAATTATATCAAAGGGAACGAATCAGCGAATCAATCTTTTGCTCCCAATTTATTCGAACGACGTGGTTCTGGTAATAGAAAATAAAACAAATGGGCAATGGCTCGCCGAGGAACATACTATTCTTCCTCGCGCAATTTTCGAAGACTTCAGTATGATAAAGCACGGAGGTGAATTCGTATTACCCCACAGCGAAGTTGTTCCTGACTTCCACTCAGTTGAACTGGAACCAGTAGGACTTCAAGTAAAAGATTGTGAGAACCTTACTGACGTACCAAAACAAGTTCGCGAGAAATTTATGGATTACGAACTGAGCTGCCAACCTATGTACGAAAATCAGTTAGGACACCTTAGGGACCGCGAACTTTATGAAGCTTTGTGGCAACTGGACAATGACTCTCCGTTAACTGTGACGCCACCTCCATCTCCAAATGAAATCAGGTCCTCAATTTTGAAGGCTCCACGTAAACATCAACAGAAGTTGGATAAATCAGAAACAGATTCCAACGATGAAGACATTGAGTTTGTCATCCCTGTTAAAAAATCGATCAGTCGAAAACTCTTTTAAAGATTTTCCTGGACAAACTTTTCGAAAATTTTGGCTAATCATTTTTCAACTTTGTATTTTGTTATAGTAAAAGCTTCAATCATGTTTTTTGAGATTTTCTAATACCTATTTACGAATTAATTCTGAATTAATTCTTTGTGAAAAACTCTTATTTTTCCAAAGAGCTTAATAATAAACAGGGAGGAAAGAAGTGCACATTTTAATATCATTTCCAAAACAATTTCTGGAGTTTGAAAACAGTAGAGAGGACAATAAAAGCAGTACTCAGGCGAACTTTCAGTTTCCCTTTTAACAATTCAAAAATCAGTTTAATAATTGTGGAAATTTTTTTCAATTTTAGCGTTTACTTTCATTTTCGCTTTTCAATTCCGCGCAAACTTTCACAGATTTCAAGCAACAAATGCTTATCTTGCTGTCTTTTTTTAGATAAAACGCCCAGAAATTCTAACCCAAAGGAACAGTGATCTTCCTGAGGAATGTCTCTCGTTGTAATTGATATTGAGTGCTTGGAGGGGAAAATTGTTAAGGAGTTGGGTGTTTTCAAGGATGGAATTGTATTGGGATTCAGTTTCCTGCCACCCAAAGACTACGAACCTACTTTTCAAGCAAAGTGGAACACTAAAAATTTACATGGGATCAATTGGAGCAGTGGAAAACTGGAATATATTGAGTTGTCATCAATCATTCACCAATATTGTTCACCTACAACAGAATACTTTGCGAAAGGTTTGGAGAAATGTAATCTCCTCTCAAATCACTTGTGTAAAGATGTGGAGAATCTAGATGATCTTGGTTGCCCAAAAGTTTCCAAACTTCTAATCAATTTGGATACTGACTGGGCTTGCAGCAACTATCCGTATCGACACGAAAAAACCTTTCACTGTGCAGAGAAGAAAGCTTATGCTTTCGGAATGTGGACTCTTGATCATTTTGATAACGTATAATATTTGTAATTTCTAATTGTATTTGTGATCCTTTTGTAATTAATTGTTTTTATTTTACTACTTTTTAAATCAGAGATAGGTCGCATTGGAATATGAATAGCTCGCTGCAGATTGTATGATAGAAATTGACTAGTTTTCAAAATAATAATAGATATTTCTTTCGAAATTGGGAACCAAGAAATTTCAGTTTAAAAGGTCACAGTAAAATGAAATCTTAAATATTAAATTAAACAAAAAATTTTCGAAAACTTCAAAAACTGGAGAAATGAAAAGGAGAAAAAAATAAAAAAAACACAATTTTTGTTGAAAACGTTATGTCAAAAACGATATTTTGAATCAACATGTATCTTAAGAAAAAACGACTATTAAAAAATTCAATTGAACAAAAGTAGCTTAAAAACATCAAAAACTAACAAACCAAAAATTAAAAAAATCAATATACACGTCTTTTTGTATAAAACTTCATGTAATAAAAAACTTTGTTTTTCATTGTTTTTTTTTGTAAAACAATGCAAGATAGTGCTTTAAAAAATTAGTTTTAAACAAAAAACAATTAAAAAATTTAGAAATGATAATGCAGAAAGATTACGTATAGCCCATTTTACCTCAAATCCCAAAAACGTACCTCACAGCATGATACGCAAGCTGTTCACGCGAGGGGGTTAGCAAGATAATCCCCTAATATTAAATTAGTAAGGTCATTTACCCATTCCCATATTGCGCTTTAATAATGTAAATTTACAGACGTACCTCACAGCATGACACCCAAGCTGTTCACACAAAGGAATTAGCAAGTTAGTGCCTTAACAACAAATCAGTGAGGTCGATTTCCCCTTACCATATTACACTTTAATAATGTAAATTTCCAAAGTTGTACCTCACAGCATGACACGCAAGCTGTTCAAACGAATGGGATTAGCAAGATAGTGCCTTAAAAAATTAGTTAGGTCATTTACCCTTATCAAGTTGCACTTTACTAACGTCAGATTCCAAAGACGTACCTCACAGCATGATACCCAAGCAGTTCAAACGAAAGGAATTAGCAAGATAGTGCCTTAACAACAAATTTGGTAGAATGAGTCATATGTTCACCAGAAGGAACAAGGGGGATTAGTAGGGTATTGAAGAAACAGCGGGTATCCAACTGTTGGGACATAGGCTAATTACTCGATATCATGGGTCTTTTTTGACTTGGGTATATATTGAATTTGGTATTTTGATGTAAAATTTTGATATTAATTATTTTGTTTGAAAAAAAAATGTTTTACTGAAATAGTTTTTAATCAAAAAATTCGTTTTTTACATAAGGTTTTTAACAAAAAATGTAAATTTTAATGTTTTTTATTTTCTATTTTTCCATTTTTCAGTTTTTGAAGTTTTTTCAATGTAAAATTTTCAATTTAAATGTTTTTATTAAAAATATTGTTTTACTAAAATATTTTTTTTTCAAAAATGTCGTTTTTTACATAAGGTTTTTAACAAAAAATGTAAACTTTGTTGTTTTTTATTTTTCTATTTTTACAATTTTTAGTTTTTGGAGTTTTTTTCATGTAAAATTTTCACTTTAATTATTTTTTTCATTAAAAAATGTTGTTTTACTAAAATACTTTTTTTCAAAAATGTCGTTTTTTACATAAGGTTTTTAACAAAAATGTAAATTTTGTTGTTTTTTATTTTTCTAGTTTTACATTTTTCCTATTTTGAAGTTTTTAATGTAAAATTTCCAACTGAATTGTTTTTTTTTATTAAAAAATGTCGTTTTACTAATATATTTTTTTTCAAAAATGTCGTTTTTAACATAAAATTTTTAACAAAAAATGTAAACTTTGTTGTTTTTCATTTTTCTATTTTTACAACTTTCAGTTTTTGGAGTTTTGTTCATGTAAAATTTTCAATTTAAATTTTTTTTCATTAAAAAATGTTGTTTTACTAAATAATTTTTTTTTCAAAAATGTCGTTTTTTACATAAAGTTTTTGACAAAAAATGTAAATTTTGTTGCTTTTTGTTTTTCTATTTTTACATTTTTCAGTTTTTGAAGTTTTTTAACGTAAAATTTTCAACTTAATTATTTTTTTATTAAGAAAATTCGTTTTACTAAAATATTTTTTTCAAAAATGTCGTTTTTTACATAAGGTTTTTAACAAAAATGTAAATTTTGTTTTTTATTTTTCTATTTTTACATTTTTCAGATTTTGAAGTTTTTAATGTAAAATTTTCAACTTAATTGTTTTTTTTTAAAAATGTCGTTTTACTAATATATATTTTTTCGAAAATGTCTTTTTTTACATAAGGTTTTTAACAAAAAATGTAAACTTGTTTTTTATTTTTCTATTTTTAAAATTTTCAGTTCTTGGAGTTTTTTTTCATGTAAAACTTCAATTTAATTATTTTTCACCATCAAAAGATGTTAATTTACTAAAATATTTTTTTTCAAAATGTTTTTTAAAGGTTTTTAACAAAAATGTAAATTTTGTTGCTTTTTATTTTTCTGTTTTTAAATTTTTCAGTTTTTGAAGTTTTTAATGTAAAACTTT
>NW_027452484.1:7500-28859 GCF_964194025.1 Convolutriloba macropyga | reverse complement strand
CTAAACCTGGGTGTGGATAGTTCTCGACATATTGACATTTAATCTGTCTTTTTTGAAGTAAACATGTAAATTATTCTGGCTATAATTATTGGGTTAAATATCCATATGGCTTTAAATATTAAATAAACTAATCACAGCATCAGTGTTGTTATTTTAAAATGGCTCTCAAACGAAGTTTGTAGCAAATATATTAGACCTCTCTGAATTTTTTATGCGATTTTTTGCGTTAAAAGACAGATTGCTTGACCAATTTTTTGTCTGACGCATTTGAATTTTTGTCCTCAAAAACGGATAAACAGGCAGCGCCCAGCGGGCATTAAGTGCTCTTAATGTCTTTCAGCTCACTAGTCTTAAAGTTGCCACCGCATAAACCCCCCGGAGCTGCCTTCACTTACGCCCCTTCAATTAAGCTAAAGCTAGCCTCACTAAACCGTGCTTAGCTACTCACGAAGCCAACCGATTGCTGGTCGTTTAGCAGCAATTCGGGCGACGGTGGTGGGTAATTTTTATTAATATCCGCCGTCAACCTCTCAGCGGCTATTATTTAGGCGCTTTCCTTTTTAAAATTCGAAGAGTTTGAATAGTATTGGGGTATTGTCCTTTTTTATGACTCGAAGAGGAGTATTGGAGAAGTCCTTCCACTATATCACTTTAGTTGGAGTGGATTTTGAAGCAGGAATTGTAACGCGTGAAGAATTTTGGAGTGGTTTTAAACGGATCAAAATTGAAGAGTGGAGCAAATAGAGAGTGGTTTCTTGTTCATTCCATTGTTTTCGCGAGAGCAGGAAACTAAAGCGTGAAAAAATATCTGGAAGCGAGAAAAATTTTGAGTTCACATGCGACTTTTTTGAAACCATTTCTTTGTTTCTTTTTTTTGTTTAAAAGTTTGATCGTGATATTTTGTTTTTAAGGGCTAGTTTGATAGTGTTTTGTAGGTTCTTGGTCATAAAAAGAATTTTATACCATATTGCAGGTTTTTTAGCTATTTTGCCGAGTTTTAGGAAAATTATAGCATTTGTTTCAGTTTGTTTTGTTATACTGCTTTTTATGGGCTTTGAATAGACGCATAAAAGTTATGGAGTTGTTAGGAACCAGGTGATGAAATTTTCAATGATTTGAAAGATTTTTTCTATAATAAAAAGGCAATGAGAAATTTTTAATTAATTTTATTAATTTTTTGCTATTTTCGTTTTTTTTTTAATTTTAGAATAATTTCTTAGCCAGTTTTGCTTGCCTATTGTTTTAGAAACTTTACAGTACTCTATTTGCTCCAATGAATTTTTTTTGGCTCCATGCGGTCTTGTGAAATCACAAATTGCTTATTTTTAGGACTGTCTTCCAATGCTTTTTGCGTTTAAAAGTTTTTATAGCGTTTTGGGATGCCCATAGTCAATTTAGTTGTTTTTGAAGCTGGCTGATGGTATTGATATTGGTTTTGATCCATTATCGTGAAGATAATTGAGTAATTTTTTAAAAAAAAAATCAGCAAATTTTTGTGTTTTTTTTTCTTGTTCTTGCTGAAAACTTCTGATTGTGCGCTTTGACAAGGTTCTGGATTGATAAACGCTTAACCAGAAGCTGTACTAAAAGTTTTTTTAAAAAAAATGATTTGGATTCAATAGAATGGCAGTTGGTCCGTAAAATGAGGCTAAATTTTGTTTGCTTTTTTACTGATTTTTGGTTTTTTTGTTGTTCTTTTCAATATTTTTTACCTCCGTTTTCTCTACTTGAAAATTTAATGCACCTTTTGTATCAATTTCAATTTGCAGTAGTTCAACGAAATAAAATTAAATGTATCGCATGTTTTTGCCAATTTTTTTTAAAATTTGCAACCCAATGTGCGTATTTTTTCACATTCTCTGTCGTTTTCTCTGGTCAGATACTTCCTCGTTTATTTTTTTCACTTTCTTAATTTGAAGTGATTAGTGTTATTCAGTAGGATAAGCATTATGTTAGTTATTCTGATTGCTGATTAGAATAAGTTTTATGTTAGTTAAGGGCGTTAGTTTTTTCCTTTAAAGTCGTTTCCGAATTTTTTACGGCTATGTAATTTTTTAAGATCTGTTCACACAGTTTCATTATATTTGAAGACAAATTGGAGAGAAGATTTTGGTCTCGCCGAAACAAGAAGTGGAGCGAATTAGCGAGTGATATTGCGGCAGGAAAATTTTTTGCTCTATATTTTTGCTCTCTTAAAATAGAGCAAGAAAACAGTGTTTGAACGAAATTTTGCTTTCCCGCTTGTGGTTTTTTGTTCACATGCGTCAATTCGACATTGATTTTCAGTTTTTCATTTCTTTATTTGCTTTTTAGAAGTATCTTTCCGATTAATTCATGTTCCTTCTAGATCTATTTCTCCCTGTTGAGTCGGTCAAAATTCTATAAATTGTACGTCAGGACTTGTCCTGCTCTGTTTTATAAATTCGCTTTACCTTTTGATCACGTTTTTTTGTTTTAGTTCCTCAAGACTAACTTCTGACTTACTTTACCCACTGCTTCAACTGAAAGGATTTTAAATTGTTTCATGCATTCAATTACGCAATGCGGTGAATACTGTCAAGGACAAAAGATCAAAAACGACGGGATAAATCGATAAATTCCGGTCATTACGTCATTGTAAATTAGGTTATCAAAGTTTATTAGAGTGTTTGCTAGCTGACACCGTTATTAAGCTGATTAGTTTCCAGTTTAGGGCTGAATTAGGTATAGTTTTTGAATACAACTGAAAATGCACGCCAAATTACTCCACTTTCTGACACTGAAAACAAGAAAAAAATGGTTAATTTCTTTCTTTTTTCTGTTGCTTTCTCGTTGTGCATCAAGCGCGTCAGCGGCGGTTATTTTCCGGCAATCTGCAGGCTTTGTTATGATCTTTAGATCGTGGCTGTTCGTTTTCATAGATAAAATAGAATTTGAAGGCCTCTATTTGTTTGTTAACTGATATTTTCCTGTGCTGATCAAGCAAAACCTCGGTTAATGCATTTCTAATACAAGTTTTACTGTTTAAAACACTCACTGAAGAGGGCATTTTTTTTCCATTTTGAACGCTTTTCAGGATCAAAAACTTGTGACTCCTTTTCGGTTTCGGCCTCTGTTTTTATAATGATTTGATTTGTTCTGCTGTTTTGTCTTAATAAGGATTAGTCCTTTTCAAGGTTCAACTTATGTAAAGAACCTACTCCACACAACAGCTGTGAAAATCCTGTGCTAAACCCGAACAGCAGAAGATTTGCGTTCAATTTTAGTGAATATCGGGATGTTAGATTGTTCCAAAAATTACTTCCTAAACTGCTAGACCAAATAGGTGACGTTAAATATATATGCCTGAAAATTGGTGTTTTATTTTTGAACACGAATTGTGAAAATATTTTGATTTTTTTAATGACATCTTTTGATTTTTCTTGCATTGTCTCTCTTCAGTTGTTGCAGGTCTTTATTTGTTCTTCGCGCACTTCTGGTCCTGAAATCATATTAGTTGGCAGATTGTGTTTCAAAGTCGATGCCACTAAGTTTTTAAGAAAAAAGTGTGAGATTTCAAGAGTACCATATGTAGAGAAGAGTTTTTTTTTCATACGAGCAACCACTGGTTCCTCATTATTAATGTGATTTTTATTTCGTTATCTTGAGGCTATGTTATAGTTTTAACATCTTTTCAAAATTTTTTGGGTTAATTCGATGTCAAGGAGCTGTCTGGGAAAATTTAAACAAAACTAGGGGCAAACTGTTTCAAATCCTGAAAATTTTTGCACGAATTATATAATGAATGAGAAAATGGCTTCCGACAGTTTTTGTCAATGGGAACTTGTTCACATGTGGCAGTTTGATTCCTATTGACACCATTTCCATAATTGCGCAGCTGCAATATGAAACAGTATGTTAATGAACGTCTTAAATCTCTCTTCATCGTATGACGCGCTCTTTTTAATAATTTACATTTGCTCATATAAAGCACTTTATTTCCTATCACATTATCTCTCATTTTTTACGGTCAGAGTGTTTTTTTGTTCCATGTGTTTTCTACGTGTTTTCATTCTTCGTGGTGCGTTTATTTTGTAGAACCCCAAAAATTTGGAAATGAGGAATGTTTGAAAAAATATAACTCAAAGTCTAATTGCAGCAAAGATATTAAATACAAAATTTCAATGTAAATGCTGTCAAATTGTTCGCAATAATTCCCACTACAAATTTTGACCTGGGCGTCTATTCAGACGCTTGAGAGCAAATATAAAGATTTTTCAATTAATTTGGAGATTTCCTTACTTTTTAACCTTTCAAGTTTGAGTTTGTATGGATTATCCTAGTTTAGGATGCAACTTATAGAATTTCTCCGCTCGACAGAAAAAAATGACGAAAGCCCAACGTCGATCCCAAGTAGCAGAAGATTTGAACTCAAGAATGCGAATATCAGGACGTTTTTTTGGCTGAACAGATCTGTCGAAATTAGGAAGCTAGAAAGTTACTCCACCAATTTACTAAGCGTGACTTCTAATGAGAAAATTTTCCGATTTTCTTTCAGTGTTTTTAAATCTGTATCTGCGTAGTTGCAATTTTACTGTAGCTTTGTTAACAAACAATCAAGTTTATCGCTCACACAGAGCACCTTAAAAAGACAAATTTCTGCAACAGTATTCCCTCATTAATGCCCGCTTAACATCGTTTCATACTGTCTCCCCCACAATTTTTTAGTCATATGCAGGGGAAGAGATTGATTGTAACTAACTGACCTAATTTGGCAAAATTAAATTTTGTCCATCGACATATCCGTCCAATTAAAGTTATTTTCACGTGTTTTGTGTCACTGATAAAGTTACATTGAATTAATTGCAACAGTTTTCTTCAACAACTCCTTTTAAAACTTTTAAAATTATAGTCGTGCTGGCAAAGTTTTTCAGCAGTTATGTTTGTCAGTACGTTGGGTATGTTTAATGAACGCGAAGAAAGAGAGAGGCTAATATGTGTCCCTTTGTGATTTTTTTGCGATTTCAAGTTAATAAATCGTTATGCATAGGTGTTTTTTTGTTCTTTACCCGAAATGCTTTTGCTCATTCGGTATTTTGAAATAAAAACGGAAATGAGTAAAACATTGTGCTGAAAAACTTTTTTGCTGCAAATATATGAGCCAACTCCTGCTCATTTGACACATTATTGCTTTTTTGCCATTCCATTTACATTAATACTTTTTTCTTCAGTGAATTAGCAAAAGCATCTTCTATTTTAGGTCCCATTAGAGTTCGGAATAATGTGTGCTTTGCTTTGTTTTCAAACAAAAAGCCCTGAAGTCAATTAAGGCTAGAGTAGTTTCATTTAGGTGATTTTTAGAGAAATAAGCCTGTTACATAAAAGTGTTTTGTGCATTTTACTATCAAAATTTTCAAGCAGTTATTGTTTTCTCGATGTCTCTCATATTTCTTTTTCTAATTTTTGCTTGAGTTATTTATTTATTAGAGCAATTGTAGAAGCTCTGAATCCACAAATAAAATTAGCACCTTAAACTAAAATTTATCTAGATAAAAATGTCTGTGTAAGGTTTCATTGTTTTTGCTGGTTATAGAATTCTTTGTGGTCAAAAAAGTTTGAAATGTTTTATTTCATTACAGACATCGTTTGCGCTAATTGTTAGTTTTTGAATAGAGATAGCGAATCAATGGGGTTGATCGAGGTTTTTAAAACTTATTTTTTGGTTTTTTGTAGGCTTCAGTTTTTTTTAATGTTATGCTTTTATTTAAAGCTAAAAATCTTGCACACAGTTTTAATTGTTGTTTCGTAGCATTCACTCTCTTCAACTATGAAACCTGCTACGCAGTTGATTTGACTGCGCTGCACGTGCTTGTAAAAATTCGTGGTATTTCTTTTTTCAAGGTTTTAATAAGCAAGTAAAAACGTCCCGAAAACTCTCCTCTAGTTCAATGTTTTTTAAAGTTTTTTTTGGTTTCATTAAATTTAGGCAAGCGATGGCTCAAACTGTCATCAGTAAAATCTCAATTGGCAAAAGTTGCCCTAAAAGTTTTCGTAGGTTTATCATTGGAGGCCAATTAGTCGTTAATTCTAATTTTTAAGTGTTCTAAGATTTGGATTTTTATCCCGAGTCGTCCTGGGAAATTAAGTTCAAGTGCTTTTGCGCAAAATTGTGTCTTGTCAAGGTTAACACAATGGGAAAATTTGTTTCTGTTTGGGTTAAGTTTTTTAAAATTTAAACATGCTTTTCGTTTGAGTTTTAATATCCCTGATTTTTGACAATTTATTTTTGTTTTTGTGCAAATGTCATTGTTCTTTTTTCACCAGTTTACCACGACTTTCAGAACTAGAATTTTTTTTTGCCTTGAATTGATTTCATTTAGTTAGCTTTTCCTGTTTCGACAGTAAGGTTTTTATGTTTTTCTATCTTTGTTTTTTGCAATCAATGATTCATTGGATTGCATTGGTGTTCTTTAAAGATGTTTTCAGCATTTCATTTTGTAAGAAGATTTCCACAGTTCTCAATGACTTTAAGCTTTAGAAGGCTACATTGATGGAATGATATGGTTTCTGTTTTGATTTTTTTGCGAAAATTAGAAAAGAATTTGAACCCATAATTTTTAGTTGTTTGGTTACTAGGTTTGTTTTTGGCCCCAGTTATCTTTTTTATGGTCGATTTTTCCAGGGCTTTTTTGAGTTTTTTCCTTGATTTGTTTTAGTCCTGTGATACTTATCGCCAAAAATTTGAACTTGTATATTTTTTCTTCTTTTAGGTTCCAGATTGCAAAAAAGGACAACCCAGATGTTGCCGATGACGACATACTGGACATGGTTGCCAGGTCTATGTTGGAGAGTAGCAGGAAGAGCAAAGCGTATTATAGATTGATCGCTCTTGGACAGAACAAAGAACTCAACTCACTGCAAAGTCAGCGGTCAGTTGTATTAACTAAAGTTTACCCAGTACGTGACTTCACGCTAATTATGACAATTTTCCAGTATTTTTCCCGTAAATGATCCCTCATTTCCTCGTGGGAAATTTACCGAGACTCTCATTGGTATTGCTAACTGGTGGTAAGCTATAGTAAGTACCTGGACATTTTTAACGGGATCCCGGGAACGTATTAACTCATCGCTTGCGAGCATCTGTTTGAAGTAATTGAGAAGTTCGTAAAAAGCCGAAAGCACATGGTATTCAAGTTCTGGCTATGTATGCGGGATCTCCTGCTTAAGCTCTGGGTCAAATAATTTTGGGGTTTTACACGTGCTTGTTCTAATTCGGGTCATTTCCGTTGCCCCCCAGCTTAATGGAGGCATATCTTTTTTACATGACGCATAAGACTTTTTTACATGATCATTTACTATGTAACGGCACGTGCTCTGTAGTTGAGGGTGCCTAACACGCTGGAGGCACAAATAGAAAAGATCCTTTAAGTCTGGTTCACTATGTCATTATTCTGAATAAACTAGTTGTTCCGACCCCTCTTGAGGGGGGAGGAACTATATACTCAAATGGGTTTTTTTGTTCAGTCAATTTTGGCCGATCGATATATTCACCGTAGAGAGTTGAGACTGGTATCATTAGAAAGCTTGTCCAGCGTAGAATATGGAATTAAAAAGATTTTTTTTATTTTTGTTTCTTACAGGGAGTTATCGAGGTTTAAACTTTTGAGAAAACAGAGTGAATTGCGTTGATTTTATTCACATTTTCCGGAATTTTCGCCAATTTTCGACTACAATTTCGCCAATTTTGCCAAAATTTGTTAAATTTTTTTTAAAAAATGTTTATTGATTTTATTGCTAAAATCAAAAATATATTCTAGGCTATTTCTAAATTTTTTTGTCAAAAATTCTGGCTAAATGTTACAAAATTCAGAGTTCTTCATCAAAAACAGCACGAAATAAGTTTCTTTAGTCCAGTTTGATTAAGTTTGCAGGAAGTACACACCCAAACACCACCAACACATTCTTTGTAGACTCAACAGGGGGCTATTTCTACTTCAACTTCGGTTGGGAGTGCTCAGTAAACAAAACTTTGCCGTTTTTTGCTAACTTAACTCGTTGATTATCAAAAACGCGGCATTTATTTTTGATTTTTTAGCTAATAAAATATTTCTACCTATAACACTCGAAAAATTAAGTGTTCTTAATTGACGAAAAGCATTAGCAGGACTAGTTTTGGATCAATCGTAGACTGTTACAATCCAAAAATAATTCAGATTGTAATCAGTCGGTCTTTTTACAAAAAAAAAATTCGATCTTTTTTATAATCTTTAAATAAAAGAAAACTTCATATCAAAGCTCACTATTGATAGGTCCATTTGACTTCCTAATTAGCTCCAAATTAGTTTTTCTAGTTTATTACTTGACAGCTTATGTTCGTTTTGACTTTTAAAAAATTTGATTTTAAAAAAAAAATGGCATATTGAAATTTGCCTCCATTTTCCACTTAATTTGGTCAACTTGTAGATTAGTGTCAGAATTGAAAGAAAGTTTTTTCTTTGCACTGAAATTGAATCCAATAATTATAGCGGTTTTACGCCTTAAGTTATGGTTTCCATGCTTTGATACTACTAGATTTAAAATTTTGTTTTATTTTTAGGTTTTTGCCCATTCTTCACATTATCTAAATTTGTCGCATTATCACGCTATTGACACTTCATATATCACATTATCGGCGTTCAAAATAGAAAACAATTGAGAATATTATGATCCTTGAAGATGAAGATTATGGTTTTAACAGTTTCGTCGCTACTTTCTTGAAGAGTTTCAATGAATTTTTTATCTCTTTACTTTGTCTTTTAGTCGTACAATAACAGGGTTTCATTGGTATTCATGGAAGAATAGATGAGCAGTTATTTGGATATTAGTAGAAAACTGATGGCATTCATGACTCTGAAAACAATTTTTTTCCAAAAAAAAACTTATTTCAACTTCACAATTTTGTTCATTCTTCTCCTGTTTGTTAACTAGTCTCGTTAATTACAGGCCAAATATGACATTTTTGTTGTCACGGGAAGGTGTAAAAAAGGATTGGTGTCACAAACTGAAAGGTGTTTTGAATATTTGTTATGACTTTACTGGCTTCGACACGGGTTTTTCCAAAAAAAATTAATTTAATTTTTGATCTAAGTCGATTTTGACGTTCTTTTTGTAGACGTAAGACATATTCTAGATAATTGCAGGTCTCAAGGGTTTCCCCTGGAAAAATAAACGAACCTATTTTATTATTTCATTTTGTAATTAATGGCTTTGATCGCTTTGGAAACAATTTTTTTTCGAAAAAAAAACTAGTATTACTTAATTTTGGCTTTCTCTTTTTATCTACTTGTTACCTAGTTTCATTAATTAGAGGTCACATGATACTTTATCAGTGTTTGCCGAGGCTGCAATCAAACATATTTTAGGGCCAAAGTATGGCTTTACGGCTTCGAAAGCGTTTTCTGGCAAGTTTTAACTGATTTTTTGTTTGTTCTCTATTTGTTGTGATTTTTTAACCGCATTAAAAAATGAATACCGACAGTTCGTAATTCCCGTATGTAGAAGCATTAGAAATTTTATAACTATGTGACCTTCTACATGATTTCCAATTGTTTTCATTACTTTGAAATTAATTGTTTTTAAAAAAAATGAGCGAATTTTTCAACTTGTTTTCAACTGTTTTAACAGCTTTTGTTCTTCAGTGTCTAATTGTTACCAAGCTTTATTATTGACTGGTTCCATATCTCTTACAAGCTATTTTGTTTAGTTTGAGTTTCATCTGACACTATTTTGGCATCGATATGAAGTTTTGTTTTTAAAACGGACATAATGTTTTTGATGTAATTAATGTTTGTTGTTGTTGTTGTTGCTGTTGTTGTTGTTGTTGTTGTTGTTGTTGTTGTTGTTGTTGTTGTTGTTGTTGTTGTTGTTGTTGTTGCTGTTGTTGTTGTTGTTTTTGTTGTTGCTGTTGTTGTTGTTGCTGTTTTTGTTGTTGTTGTTGTTTAATTTTGCTGTTCGTCTTGACCCGCTATAAGCCTGTTCAATATAAGCTTGTTCCTCTATAAAAAGAGTTTATTTAATTGTGCGCTAAATAGTGGAATTTTGAATCAAGCCTCTGTGAATAAAATAACAATTATTATGTTTTATGAGAGTATAAATTGATACTATAATACCTTGTTAAGTTGTGCAAAATAGATGAATCAGTATGATTGTTAATTTGTTGCCATAACACACACGGTAAGGATCTTTATACATGCATTAAGATACCTTTATGTAATTAAAGTGGTAAAATAGACAAAAAGATTCAATTGTTTTGTTTGCAGGGATGTTGGCTCGTAATAATAGCCTAATCGGAAAAAAGGTTCATTGGCATATCAGCCTAATATTGATCAATCAATCTTAAAACAATTTCCATAATTCGATAATTACAATCAGTTATGGCTTAATATGGTTAGTCGATGGCCTAATATGACCAAATAACTGCTAAGAGTTTTGTATTATAGCTATCCGGGATGTCTTTTTCGTGGTCAAAATCTGAGCTACGGCTATATTAGCTCTCCAGTGAAATTAATTTTGAAGTGTTTCAATCACAATCCGGATAAAAATCACTCGTCAAAAATCTTGTCAATAAAACGAACTTGTTAGATCTTTAAATGTGCTTATGATAAAACTGGATAAAATTTTGTCTCAACGGGATAACTAGATAAGCTGCCATTGAAACTGTCGAGATCACTGAGGGAAATTCCGCCAACAAACAGTACGCTTGTATTCTTTTTCAGCTACAAGCAGAGACGAACCTGGAATTTTTCCCGAACGAGAGCAAGACACACCACTCCTCGAAGCAATGTTAGTACTTCAACAAAAAGATGATCGTCTTTGACAGTTTTAATGTTTGGTTTTGAGAATATAGTAATTTATTGATTTAAAAATGATGCTATTGCTCAGTGTTAGAAAACCAAAGTACCGACAAAAAAAATTGAACAAAATCTTCGGATAAAAAATTTTTTTTGAGAAAATTAAAATAAATATATTTCCACAGACATCTCTTTCTGGAATCTTAGTTAATTGCGAAATTCTCATCAGTTCAAATCAAGAACAGATTAAGTTGTCTTTTGGACTCAACTTGGAATTGTAGCCCGCACAATCGGGTCTTCAATGTTACGTGTAATCGGAAATTGGCTCCAAAAGTATGAATGTACGGTTTCAAATGCCGTCTTCGGCTTCAGATGAAGGAAGGAATCGTTATGTTTTGTTAAAAGAGATAAGAAAGCTTTGTTTGTTCCGATCAAAAATGCGAGGAAATTTCGGTTTGTTGGACTTGAAACTCAGGTAGTCGTTGGACTTTAAACTCAGGTAGTCGTTGGTTTAAAACGTAGACCAAATTTTAAATATTTATTTAATTTTGAATTGACAAATTTGAAGACTTGTTGAACATTAATGTTTTGTTTTTTGATTGATGCCAAGCAAAAGTACACAAATCTGACATAAATCGAAATCGCGCCTATAAACAGGATCGGATTTTGGCGGTGAATTTTCATAAGAAATGCGGTGAGATGCTTTGAAAAAAATTTCACCGCGCATTTCATATATTTTTTTGGGGCTAATGCGGCGAATCCCGGTGAATTATGTATTTTTACGGCATTCAACAGATTTGTCACAAAAAAGAAACTTCCGTACACAGGTCTAAATTTTCTTATTCCATGGCGCCATCTGTCACCTGATTATATACGATACTTCTTGTGTATCTAAATCAGATTCAGTGAAATCTATGAAAGCAAATGCGGTGAATTTTTGCAGGAAATGCGGTGATTTTTGCGTTGAATTTTTGTGAGAAATAGAGTGAAATGCGGTGAATTATACTTTTCACCGCATTCACCTCATTTCTTACGAAAATACCATCGAAAACCTCAACCCGGAAAGTCGTATCTTGCAATATAGAAGCACATAAGGATTTCTTTTGGTTTGCGAACATACAGATGGATTCCCCATTTACGATGGATTCGTCAATATATTGACAAAAATCTATTTACCAAATTAATCAGACCCCCGAGTTCTTACGTTTGAAACTGAACATAATGACAATTTCCTATGTTTGAAGCCAAACTTACCGCTAAAAACAGCAAATCTTATATAAAAATCACCGGTTTCACCGCATTCAACGCTAAAAAATGCCTGCGTTTTGCGGTGGAATTTCTTTTCGCCTTATTTATTCGCCAATATTCTTTCATTATTTTTTGACAAAACCTCGACCCGGGAGGATTTGATCACTTAGGATCGACTTGACCACTCCAACTTATGATTTTTTTTAGTAGACTAAAGAGTGTAAAGAGTAGACAAAAAAGTGTAATTGTCCTAAAGTTGCACTCTTACACTCTTTTCCTTGCTAATTAAGGGTGGAATTGGTTTTACACCCTTGTTCGCGCCTAATAACGGTGGTAGACGGTGGAGGACGCCTCGGCGGCCCGGGCAGAAAGTGGATGAGTTTAGACGCAGCGGAACGATGTGGAAGACGGTCTCACATCAAGGAGACGCCAACAACTGGCTAATGACCCCTACCCAGATCACTTCAAAGTGAGATTTGACCCAGTGGAGTATGTGGTAGCAGAGGATATGGGGACTGTGAAGCTCTACGTTGTCAGGTTGCTAAATAAAGGCAACAGACTGGCAGGTATGTCAGAGAGAGACTAAAATTTTCCGTACATAACGTCTCTGGGTCTGAATAAGGATTTCAATGACTTCTAAAATCAAAATGGCTCTCAAATTTTGAATTTTGCGCTTTGAGCTCTTTTGAAAAATACTGCTAGAATAAATAAGATTGTTAAGGTAGAAAAATATTATCACCGCTGATTTTACATAGTATTTCTCAATTTCATCGGAAGGGACAATCACTATAAAAGAGATTCGAGAACTATTATTATTATTATTACTAATATTATTATTATTATAAATATTATTATTATTATTATTATTATTATTATTATTATTATTATTATTATTATTATTATTATTAATGTTATTTTTTATTATATTATTATTATTATTATTATTTATATTATTATTATTATTATTATTATTATTATTATTATTATTATTATTATTATTATTTTTATTATTATTATTATTACTATTATTATTATTATTATTATTATTATTATTATTATTATTATTAATATTATTATTATTATTATTATTATTATTATTATCATTATTATTATTATTATTATTATTATTATTATTATTATTATTATTATTATTATTATTATTATTATTATTATTATTATTATTATTATTATTATTATTATTATTATTATTAATAGCCGCCCTCATCTTCTCAGCCGGCTATTATAGCGCTCCTATTTTTTTATTACTTCGTCGAAGAAAAAAATGTTTCGCTTTACCTCATTTTGCCGCCTTTTCAATATTTTGCGTGAAATCTTTTTGACTTCTCTAGGCTAGTTTCTCTCTTCTCTCATTCTGCTAAAAAGTGATTTTGAACATCAGTTGCTCAGCAAAGCAATTCAAAATGAACAAAGTTACTACAAAAATGGATGTCAGAAATAGAAACGGGACAAACCCATAAAGCCCAATTTTAGATGCCCGCTATTTGAACGTCGTTCCTATAAGTCTTACTTGCCAACTCTAATGCTTATTGTTATTGATGGTAGCCCCTGTAGCCTCTCTCTAAAACAGAAGTATGTTCAACCACGAAATGCCATCAAAATAAATCGGATTTAAAAAACTGTTTTTGTACAAAAATCTTTTTTTTTCAATATCTTCGGTTATTCCAATCCCAATCATGCTTATTGGAATCAACGGTGGCTATTTTCCGGCAATCTGCCGGGTATGTTTATTATTATTGTTATTATTGTTATTATTATTATTATTATTATTATTATTATTATTATTATTATTATTTTCATTATTATTACTATTATTATTATTAATATTATTATTATTTCTAGTATCATTACTACTATTATTATTGTGTTACATGAGTAACACACTCATGTACAACCTCATTTCATGATGCAGTAAATTCATAAGTTCCTCATGCAGTATGTAAATCTTAGCATTGTTAACCATCTGCAATCGTCCGACGATTGTCTCTTAATTAAATGTTGACTGGAACCACGCACTTAATGTGCAGACTGATAAATGGTTAATTGCAGTTCTGCCTTATCTAGCATTGAATACAGTTGTGCGTTGAGAAATCTCTTTACAATAACAAGCTTATTTCATATTCGAATACACCACGTGTCACTTGGCGCAGTCAGCGGAAAAAGCAAAGACAATTCTAGGTCTAGAACAATTTTGAGAAAAACCCAATTCAAACCCACCAATACCATGGGAGAAGTGCAGAAGTCAACTCAAAATGACCCTCGTCGCAAAGACAAATATCGAACTCGACGACATCCTAAGAGGGAAACCAACGACAGTCATTTATCCCCCAGAACCCGTAGTGGAACAGCCAGTACATAACCCAACCCAAACGATGGATAGGGAGAGACTTACAAGATACAATCAGGCAGTAGCCAAATGGAAAAACGATTGCAATATGATTGACAGGATAGGGGTGCTATGCGGCGACAGGCCATGGGACTTTGCTGATAAAAAGGCAAAATCAATGGTATACTTAACCATTGGAGTAGAAGGACGCAGAATGCATACCACAAAATACCCCCACACCAACGTCGAGAACATCACGACACAACAATTGTAGGAAGAACTAGACCTGACGTTCATTCGACCTGGGAACGTCACATTTGACCGTTACCTATTGCTCAAGACGCCAACAAAAGGAGGAGACCATGGAACAATTCCACTCCGATTTGAGATCTCTTGCAGAGTTTTGCCAATTGGGAGCGTTGGAAGATGACTTGCTAAGAGAAATTTTTACAACCAACATGATCGACCCGTAAATTCAAAAAGAGCTCTTAAAGGTAACACTAGATCCAGAAAAGGCACTCGAATTAGCCATTAGCATTGAATTCGGCGCAAGATGCCAATTAACTATGCAAGCAAAAACACCACTGACCCCTCCATGGTATCAATCGTAGGAAGATCCGAGCCGGTCCTAGCCATATCCAGCTCCAGACACCTGCAAATTACAGAGGCAACTTCACCCAGCCTAGAGGCAACTACAATTCGCCCAGAGGCAATTCAAATCATTCTAACAGACAACAATTCCAACAACAAAATTGCCGGAACTGTGGACAACCATGGACGCAAGAATATCGGGCTAAGTGTCAAGCAATCGGAGAACTAAGAATATGTTGGAAAAAAGCAACTAATATATCCCCACGCGAGGCGCACTTTGGGCGCCGTGCTAACACCCCTATAACTATCTTAACGTCTACACATAATTGTAACAGTTTAAAATGGCCAAATGTACAACCCGACTATTTAGATGACAACATCATGGGAGAGGTCGAACTGATATCCGGCGAACGTTGGGAACAAGAGGACCTCAACAGCGAGAAGGAAGTTTGCACATCCAAAGTGAGGATGCTCACGGCAGCTAAGAACGACACCGGCGAGATCTCTCAAGCATTCCGGATGAATCCCCATTCAACCTTGGAAACGGTCGCCGAATCCAGCAAAGGCCTGCAACTAGCTAGGAAAACAATTGCTTCAACACGCAGCAAGAAACAACTCCAAGGCTTGCATGAAGCAATACCAGAAGGTGCAGCACTAGTGAAAACTTCTAATTCGACTCTAACGATCAAGTACCCCGGGCAAGATGATACCTTCCTACACCAGTCAGACGCAGCTAGATTTGGTACGCCCGCACAACCCCGAATTCCCCTAATCCAATTCGCTGCACGGAAGACGGTCATTAGCCGTCATGAAAAGTTACAGCGAACAATGAACGTCCCCCAAAGGGAACAAATGACAAAATTAAAAGGCGAACGTACCATCCGAAAAAGCCAGCAAGACTCTCCCACCAACACCAATTTATTCAATTTAGCAAAAATCCATCGCACTAAAGTTCCTCCCAAAAGGATATATGTACAATCACCCAAAAGGGGGGCACAACGAAAACACATAGAGAGGAATCCGCATACTCACAAGAAGAGGAATACGAAGGCGACACGATCCCAGCCGAAGCCAATCAAAAAGATGTGGACTACGAACCACAAGAAACGGTAGACAATGACGAAATTACGCATGGCAAGAAACCAGGACGCAGTAACAGGCCCAAAAAGAAGCCAATTAAATACGGACAGACGGAAACACTATCCACGGATGAAGACACTGACGAATCCCAAACAAGCACCCCGATCAAAGGCTCTAAAAGTATTGCAAGTTTTCAACCAGGTCCAAGTGCGCAGGATGTTTCCACGCAAGGACAAGAAGACAACTATCGAGAGGGCCACCCACCCCAAGGTCAAACGCAAGAGCCGGCTGAGACGGAGCCTACATCACCTCTATCGGGAGACTAAGTGCTAGAGATATCAGTGCAATCCCAAGAGGGAAGAGAGAGAGAGAGAGAACTAAGTCCTCACAAGTTATAGACTTAGATATGAAGCAGAAAACTTCATAACAAACTTTTTAATAAACTTTGTTGTTAACCTGAGGGGAAATGTGGTACAAGAGTAATACACTTATGTACAACCTCATTTCATGATGCAGTAAACTCATAAGATCCTCATGCAGTATGTAAATCTTAACATAATTAACCATTTGCAATCTTCCGACGATTGTCTCTTATGTTTAAGGTTGACTGGTACAACGTACATAATGTGCAGACTGACAAATGGTTAATTACAGGTCTTCCTTATCTAGCATTGAATACAGTTGTGAGTTGAGAAATCTCTTTTCAATAACAAGCTGAATTCATATTCGAAAAGACCACTTATCACAATTATTTCTACTATTGTTATTATTATTATTATTATTATTATTATTATTATTATTATTATTATTTTTATTATTATTTTTTATCATTAATATTGTTATTTCAATTAATATTATTATTATTATTATTATTATTATTATTATTATTATTATTATTATTATTATTATTATTATCATTATTATTATTGTTATTATTGTTATTAATATTATTTTTTCTATTTTTATTACTACTATTATTTTTATTATTATTATTAATATTTTATTTTATTATTATTTTTATTATTATTGTTATTATTATTATTATTATTATTATTATTATTATTATTATTATTATTATTATTATTATTATTATTACTATTATTATTATTGTTATTGTGATACTGGAGCTTACAGTATCTAGAAACTTTGTAACCAAGTACTAAACTATCTACCTATAAACACTCTATGCATATGTTATTTAATTACTGTCTTTGTAAAAATATACCAATTGGTGTTAGTTGCTCTTTTGTAGCAACCTGTTTCGTTAAACATAGAAATGTGTTATTCACACTTTAAGAAAGTGCAGACGATAAACTATAGCGATAGAAAACAGTCGCATCGTGGCCAATTGAGTATTACTGCACTATAGTGTTTTATTCCTATAAGAATAGATTATTCCTATGAGTCAAGAACTAGATAGATCTTCCACATCCTCAACTTTACATAATACAGCAGAAATAGATAACCAACTGGTTTGGTCGAACCCAGTTAGGACTACATTAAATCCACAGATTACTAGACAACTCGCATTCTCCAACATTCTTCTTGACATGGCGCAGTCAGCCAAAACTCCATTAGGAGTAAACCCATTCTGGGAATCCGGCGCAACACCACCCATAGAATGGAGACAATGGTTCTCAACACTAAAAATGGCGATAATGGCACGCGACAGTATTGAAGTAGATAAGTTACTCAAATTGAAACCACAACCCACAGACTTATTCTACCCTACACTACCAACATCCGAAGAAGAATTCGAAGGAGAGACAGAAGACGAGGCAAGAAATAGAGAACAGAGGAACGAAAGAAGGAGAGTTGTTTTTGAAAATGAATGCAAGATAATAGAGCGAAAAGGAGCAATGGTCGACAGAATACCGTGGGATGAAGCAGACACGAAAGTAAAAAGCCTGATATATCTTTCACTTGGAGCGGAAGCAAGAAGAACATACCATCAGAAAAATCCACACACACAAATAGAAAAATGCACCACAAATGAACTCGCACACGAACTCAACATCACGTTCACTATCCCACGAAACACCACATTTGACAGATGTGAATTCTTCAAATCCATGCAACAATCACACGAATCACTCGAGACATTTTACAGCAGAATAAGGGAAGCAGGAGCACTATGCAAATTCGAAGACTTAGAGGAAGATTTGGTAAAGGACCTTTTCATTTCAAACATGAACAACACATCAATTCAAATGGACTTGTTATCAGAAGTAAGAACACCACAACAAGTACTCAACTTCGCAATCAATAGAGAAAGAGGCCAGGCAAACCAGCAGGAAATTTTGAGAGCACACTCTAGCAACACCAACTGGTCACAAGTATCATACATCAGAAATAAACCAAGAACACCTTTCACTCAACACCCACCACAACAACCAATATTATCAACTCCAACAACTGGTAAAATAGAACCCTGCTACAAATGTGGTCACCCATTTATAAAAAATCACTTAAACATAAGCAAAGCCCAAAATTTCACTTGCAAAATTTGCAAAAAGATCGGTCACTTTACATCAATGTGCAAAGCCCCAACGCCAGAACGAAGAAACACAACGTTTAGACAGGACTTCAGGAAAAACACACAACAACAACAAACAACACCACAAACGAGAAGAGTGAGACATGTGAAAGAACAGGACTTCTGCGAGGAGGAACAAGAAACAGAAGAACAAACAGTCGATGCAGAAGCCGCTCTATACATAAAGGAATTAATGGAAGACTGGTCGTCAGTTAATACAATAAGATCTGTGGAAGTGAAGAAAATAAACACCATATCAGTTAATAAAACAACTGGAGGTGAATGTTGGGTCAAAAGAAATGGAAAAAATACGGAAGTGGATTGGCTAGCAGACACAGGTTCACCTCGCTCATTTTTAGAATACACAAAAGCAAAAGAAATCACAAAACAAAACAAAGAAAGCAAAATAACAATGTTCGACGAGAAATCAAGATACAAATGTTTCAACAATCAGGATATAAAGATCTTAGGAGTGTTGCACATCACACTTAAGTCGGGGGCATGGACAGCAAAAAACTGTAGAATACTCCTGGTCAAACATCTACCACAACCAGTTATGAGGAGAGATATTCTAAAACAACTGGGAATAGTTCTCACAGCTACAAAACCAACCGACAACAAAGTGCTCAAGCAGAATGCCCTCATGATGGAAGAGATCTGGAGACGAGATGGTGAATCGGAACAAGAACTTGACATCAGATACCGAAGCGACAATGATAACGAAGACAATCAACCGTCGACACCTACGAACTTAACACCAACTGGCAGTCACCAACCGGTAGAAGTAACCTCAAGCGACGATTCAGAAAATGTACCGCTAGCCACAACTTCCAGAACAACAAAGTCCCCACAAGAAGCAAAGCAACAGAAGATAATAAAGGCGACTCCACCAACTGGCGAACACAAAATTCAACAAACGAACTCCAGGAACACACGTCAAAGAGCGCAGCCAACCAACTGGAGCCCAGCTAAAGTTCGACAAATAGCAAGCCAAAATCAGCGCAAACAACAACAAAAGACTAAAAGCCCGACAACACCCAAGAAACAGAATCGGACAAAACAGAGCGATTCCAAAAAACGACCGCGAACTCCAAAAGCCAACCCAGGAGAAACATTCAATCAACGTTCGAAAATGATAGCATTACGAAGCACACAAGAACACGAACAAATCAGATCATTCATACAAGTAGACACGAATGCACTACAACAATCACCAAGCACAATTACTTACCAGTTCGTAGAAAACGATTCACCTCAAACTATATTCGCATCAAGCGACCCGAAAGACTTTATGATCACATCACCGGACAGCCCACCAGTACAATTCGATCGAAACAACGCTAACAATGAAGTAACCAATAGCCATGACTTTAAATCAACTAAATCAACTCCAAGAATTGATAAAACAGTTGAAAAAAACAAAGACTAAATGACAACACAGCAAAATTCAACAACCCACAAGTAACATTTCTAGACGCAGAGAACAAAGTCCAAGAAAAACACGAAATTGCAACCATTATACAACAAGAACAAGTTAGATTAGAAAGAGAGCAAGCGAACATTATCTCAATACTTCCTGCACCACAAGAATCAGTCAACACAGAGACACTCAGCAAGGACATGAGGGAAGAATTTCTACAACCAACTGGTAAGGGATCACAACCCGGAAACAATAACAACAACACAGACCAATTGGTAACAGAAAAGAACAATAAGACAAAAGATACAAGCCTGGAAGAACAACCAATAGAAAGAACCGAACCCACATCGCAAAAGTCGTACACCAGCAGCTCGACATCACAGGAATACTGTACACCTCCATTATCCCCAACAAGCGAAATATCCGACATAAACTCGGCTGACATAGAGCCACTGAATGAAACATTGTGAAACACTGTTTCATTCCAGAGAAGGGGAAGTGTGATACTGGAGCTTACAGTATCTAGAAACTTTGTAACCAAGTACTAAACTATCTACCTATAAACACTCTATGAATATGTTATTTAATTACTGTCTTTGTAAATATATACCAATTGGTGTTAATTGCTCTCTTGCAGCAACCTGTTTCGTTAAACATAGAACTGTGTTATTCACACATTAAGAAAGTGCAGACGATAAACTATAGCGATAGAAAACAGTCGCATCGTGGCCAATTGAGTATTAATGCACTATAGTGTTTTATTCCTATAAGAATAGATTATTCCTATGAGTCAAGAACTAGATAGATCATCCACATCCTCAACTTTACATAATACAGCAGAAATAGATAACCAGTTAGGAACCCAGTTAGAACTACATTAAATCCACAGATTACTAGACAACTCGCATTCTCCAACATTCTTCTTGACAGTTATTATTATTATTACTATTACTATTATTATTATTATTACTATTGTTATTTTTATTATTATTTTTTTTTAATTATTTTTAGTATTAATATTATTATTATTAATATTACTTTTTAATATATTGTTATTATTTATATTATTATTATTATTATTATTATTGTTATTATTATTATTATTACTATTATTATTATTATTATTATTATTATTATTATTATTATTATTATTATTATTATTATTATTATTATTATTATTATTATTTTTATTATTGTTGTTATTATTATTTTTATTATTATTATTATTTTTTATTAATATTATTATTATTAATATTATTATTATTATTATTATTATTATTATTATTATTATTATTATTATTATTATTATTATTATCATTATTATTATTATTATTATTGTTGTTTTTAATTGCT
>NW_027452483.1:0-17393 GCF_964194025.1 Convolutriloba macropyga | reverse complement strand
TCAAAGACTAAAAACTGTATAATTTTGATTTTCCATTGAAGTTGAAAAAATTTCTTGGATTTCATACAAGGTCATATATGACACATAATACATTGACTGGTGCCACAAATTCCCGTATAATGTAGTCAGAAGACTTATTAAATTATTATGTCGCATTTGCAATCCACATTTGATTCTTTGTGTGCGCTAAAAGAATAACTTTATGGTTTAAAGGTATTCAGAAAACGAATTTGACGTGATATCCAATTTTTTTCTTGATTAATTTTTTTTATAAATGAGCATTTATATGTATAAACTGGCTTCAGTATGTCAAAAATTTTGTTATTTTTTTGGACTTACTCCTTTATTTTGTGCCCAACTTGCAATTGATATTGTACGTTAGGGTCTTTTAGCGGATCACAATGTGATGCCGGGGTATCATATAGGTGATGCCCTACCGAATAAAAACAAAACACTTAAATGGTTAAAGATTTTCTAAAAATAGATGTATGATTCTTGGTATTCGTACTAGGATCATATATGATTTCTTGGTAATCATACACGGATCATATATGATTTCTTTGGTTTCATACAAGGATCGTACTAAGAAATCAAGTATGGACAGTATGAAATCATATATGATCCTTGTATGAAATCAAAGAAACTTCAACCCGGGTCATTATCACAACCGTTTAAAGTAATTCCATTTTGAAATAATCGAGCATCAACACGAAATATTGCAACTTTACTTTTATCAGCATCTATTGTGGGATGTATCTTCAAATTCGAATATCTTTGTGCATTTGCTTCAACTTCATTTTAATCACAATTATAAAGAATTATATGTACTGTTCTTTTTTTGTTTTTTTATTGATATCTCTGACATTATATGACTTTTTCTCATTGAGTGCTCCTATTGGATCTTTGTTTTTTTTGGTTCCTAAGCAGCAAAGTCTTAGCCTATTTTTGCATGTTATCTGTGAGGAAAAATTAAATTTAATTGAGCTTCCAAAAGTGTGTGACGTTGAATAGATTTCAAAAGCTTACCCAATTCAATTCAATTTTGATGAATTTTGATTAGCTAACATTGTGCAACAACCTCTAATTGAATCGCCATGAACAGATATTTTAATTTACCAAAAAATGAGCTCACCATGTTATTAGATAATGTTTGAATTTTTTTTTCATTTTTTCATTAAATTCATTAACATTTTCTCTGAAAAATTTTGCTGGAGCTCTTATCAGTGAAGATGAACTAATGCTGATCTGTTGAACAGGAGTCTCCAGAGTTGGAGCGCTGGATGCTACTCTTTTTCTAAAATGGCACTGGAGTTTATACACCTGTTTCATTATTTAGGAGGCAAGTCTAAACATATTAAGAAAAACTTTAGAAAAATATCAAGAACTGTCAAGTCTGATATTATGAACAACACTATTATCAATTACAGATGGTGACATAACAATCAAATGTGAAGACCAGATTTCGGTTTCTGATAATATTCTGATCTTTTCTCAGTTGTATTTTGTTATTTGACGACTTGATAACTTGTTTAGCTAGTTTTTGTTGCATGTTCTCAGGGCGAAGCCGTTATTCAACTCTTTAATCGTAAATCAAAGCAAAAATATCCAGTTTTTCTTTACATTTTTGATTTCTTTATTTCATTTGATATTCTTCACATCACATTGCGGAATCTTTTATGCCATCCTTTGTTTACAGTTTGAGAATCTGTAATATTCTATTTCGACAGTGTCGGAGTCAGTGGAGTCAAAACTTGATCAGAGTTATCTCATAAACAAACATTTTAATTGATGATATATTGCAGCTCATAATCACCTTTACCATATTTTTATCATATTTCCAAGTAATTTTTTTATATCCCGGACCCACCAGTCGTTACACTTCAGAACTGAATCATGATATTTCAAGTATATTTTTCATAATGCCCAGAACTCTGATCATGACATTTTAGACTGAATATCATGATTTTTTGGTTAAATATTCTTTTTGATAGACAGGGCAAACAGTTTTTGTTACAATGAACTTTTGCTGCTCATCATGTTTTAAGAGCTGGACTTAGAATGCACAGGATGTTTCCCGCCAAATGCTTATAGCATTATTTGCGTAGTAATTATATGCCTAATTATATGCAAGTCTCTCATCCGCTGGAGGACCACTGGAGAAGACTGTGAATTGTTCGGCGTCTCGCAACTGTCAACTGTGAGGACTGGGCGATTTTGACACTTTTTGCACTTGATGTTTCCGACAAGAGACTCTCCGACCGGGAAGTTTGTGAAATATTGGATGGAAATGGCATTTATGCGGTTTATGGTCCAGGCCACAATAAATATCTGGTTGTTTGCGTTGTGGTAACTTTGAGTAGCCTACAAACAAACATATTTTTCCTGGATAAGTATGCGGAGTTGGCAACCCGGACTTGGGTCCCATATCATATCAGTGCTGAAACATTGTATTCTATTTGTATATCGTTGTCCCAGAAATTTATCTGTTTTTGAGAGCTAAAACTAAGACATTCATAGAAATTTCCATTACAATCTAAAACAAAAACCACAAAAATCCGCATTTTTGGTCGACATTTGTCAGTTTCCAGGTTCACGACGTGTATTTTCTATTTTTGGCCGGTCTTCATGCACAAAAATTGCATCAACCAAATTTTTAATTTTTTTTTTGAAATTTTTACAAGTTTCCATCATTTTGCTATGAACATCAGGGGAATCATTACCAAGGATGTACAGTCTCTTTTCAGAAAAAAAGTATGTATGCGAACATACTGCCCATAATAAGATAGCAACATACTCTTAGGATACACTGATACAGTCCTGGACCGACAATATACAATTGGAATATCCTGTTCCAGGACTGACAATCTATGGGACCCAGGTCCCGGATAACCTTTCTCTTCCTATATTTCCCTATCTTGATATTTTGTGGTCGACAATACTTAAGTTAGAATCTCCGTCAAATCATTTTCGCAACCGTGTACAATAATTCTTTTTTTTTTGAAATAATTTTGCATCATTACCAAATTTAGTAGCAATACCTTTATCATCATTGTTTTTGTTCAAATTATTCTTAGTTGTGAATTTCCTTGTGTATTCGCTTAAATCAAAACGTTTTGCAAATTTTCACAGTTAAAGATTAAAGTGATTTTTACCGGTGATATGATGTCAGATGTAAAAATAGCAGTCAAGTTTTTGATTTCGTCGCTTTCACGGCTTTTAGTATTAAGAACCACAAATCCTACCACCATTCACCGATAATCTTACTTTTTTTAAGCAATTTTTAGTGTTGAAACCTCGATCCGAGATTTGAGGTAAGAAACTTTGAAACTTTTGTGGATTTCTCAAAGAGGGAAAATTAGGGCAATGGGATGGCTCATCTGACGCATTAGTCCAACCATTAATTTAGTTTTGAGCGCAGATAAAATCAAAAACAAAAAAATAAGTTACGCTGCATGAGTAAAACAAGTGTCAAAGATGCACGTGATTTGGACAGGGTTACCTTGTCAGATGATGTCCTCGCATGAGAAACAAAACCATATTTTTGAATGAACTCAAAGGTTTAAGAAAATCTTCATAACGTCGTGGGGTAATGATATTTTCCCGTCGTACCCGCATCGAGAATTTTCTGGAATTTATATGAGAGCTGCGTTGAATTTTCAGAAGTTTTTCCACAAACATAGACATAGCCATAGACCTGAGATGCACTGAAATTTTATAAGAAAATTCGTTCTACTTTTAACGAAACATTAATAATTCCTTGGTCCCGTGACGAAAACTTATTATCAAAACCCATAATAATTTTCATTACCTCAAGTATTGTTACATCAGAGCAGTAGCTTGACCGATCAACCGACGGAAAACTTAAAATAGGTTTATCAGGCAGAGGTCCTTTTTTACCTCCATACAAATTTTCCGAATGCAGTCATTGAAATTTTCCGCAACATCATGAACCAAAGGATTATCGCACTTTTCTTCACATGAAGATAGTCTTGGAGCGAGGTCTGATTTGGCATTTTTGCCTTTCAGTTCATAAAATAACTTAATTTTTTGTCTTGAATCCCCAATGCAAATTTCAAACTTGAGGAAATAAAAATCATTCGTGGATGTTTTAATTTCTTTCTTTCTCTAATTTACTGCGGAGAAAAATAAATCTTTGCAGGTTGTCATTGGTTTGATTTTGTTTTCATTTTTGATGGGATTTGTTTTTTTGGAGACCGTAAATTTTTCAAACGATTAGCTATCCATTTGGAAGTTTTGGAACAATTTTCAAATAAGTCGGTCACTGGCGCGAAACTATTTAAAGCAGCGAGAAAAACAGAGTTTAAGGATAGAAATGCCTCTGATAAATTTTATTAGTTTTTTTTTGAGGAAAGAGGCATCACGAATCAATAGTTTTTCAGAATGTGCTTTGGACTCGAAAGCAAACTGAAACAGTACTGGATATTGATCTGTGAAAAATTGATGTTCCAGTAAATCGCATTTCAATTGATTACTTTTTTGAAACTTAAAAGGATCTAGACGGGTGGATGAATCAGACGCCACTCTAGTTGGAGCTATCATAACTTTTTTGAAACCATTTGCTGTTATGCGGTTTTTGAATTTTTCTACTATCGGACTGGAAGTCAGGGTATCGATGGTGCAATCACCACACACGATTACAAGTTAGTTTTTACATTTGATATTTTCGATGAATGATACCAGGTACTCTATGAAAATTAGTTTGTTCATTTTGAATGCACTGTACAAACCAGCCAATAAAAATCTCTGGTGCTGGAACTCACGTTCTACAAAAACAGCTTCTTCGAAGGGGTTTCCAATAGTTCCTATAGTCTATATACTTGAATAAATCTGCAATATAACTGCGCCCCATAATGAAGAGCGACTTTGAGTTATTTGGTGGTTGAAACTTATTACTAAATAGCAATTATT
Source organism: Convolutriloba macropyga (assembly GCF_964194025.1). Lineage (NCBI taxonomy): Eukaryota > Metazoa > Xenacoelomorpha > Acoela > Convolutidae > Convolutriloba > Convolutriloba macropyga. The sequence goes on along the minus strand of NW_027452483.1, from coordinate 12,464 downwards.
ATCATCCACCTGTCTAAGCCACCATTGGGTTAAACATAATCTGTTTGGTTGAGATTGAAGACTATACGCAAGTGCTTCCAAATTATCTAAATGTTTTCCTAATGACCGTACGTTTAATTTGAGAATACTTAATTGTTGTATTTGTTTAGGTTCCGTTTGTTGCTGGTGGTTTTGGTAATACACGTTGCTTAGACTTGAAACAGGCCCGCACTTTGTTGAATTTGACATGCAACACTATGCCACCCTCATACAAGTTGAAGAGCTTTAGCCGTGGTTGTGTCAAATCCTCAATAATTTTGACGTTGTTCAATTTTTCAGCAGATGACAGACACTTCTTTTCCTTCAGCATGTCAATTTTTGCAGATCTTCGAGCAAAACGAACGATCATTGGTCGCACGTTTTGGTTTGCTGAATGAAGTCTATGAGCAACTGATATATCGTAATTTTCCACGTGTGCACTCATGGCATCACTCAGTTCCAACACTTTCCCTGCCGTTTGATTGTAGCTTTCGAATATAGAATGGTCATCTGAATCTCGTCCTGTGATTTCTGGTACTCTATGGTAAAGAATGTGCCCTCTGTGGGTAGGCGAAGCAATGCACTAGAGGTGGGCTCTTCGAAAGACTGAACGTTTGCATCTATTCCCCCATTGAAACAAAGGTCAAAATGGACATAGTTTTATGAAAAACGGGCTTTATTGACGAAGTCGAGAAAAATCTGTTTTTCATTGATTAGTTATACAATGTATCCACCCATATTCCACCGTTATTCAGCAGGAATAAGGGTGTAAAGCAATTCCTGAAATAGTGGAGGAAAGAGTGTATGAGTGTAATTTTGAGGAAATTACACTTTTATACACTCTTTACACCTTTTACTCCACTGGACGAGTGCAGCCTAAAGAACTTACACTCGGTATATAAACAATTCGGTATTTCTACAGATGGAGGTTATACCAAAGCTCTGGTGCTGTCAGTGGCCTTTTATAGCTCTCAAACGTGAGGGTATATCGTACCTGGAGAGGGTGACAGATGAAGAAGTTCTAGCTAGATCACCTGTGTCGACACTTTCTGCAATGATAATGATTAAACGGTTGAAATGGTTTGGCCATATCCTGAGGATAGATGACGATCGTCTAGCGCTCCGAACCTTCCCCTGTGAGCCGACAGAAAAATACAGTTATGCTAAACGAGCTAAAGGGGGTCAACGCAAGTGTTGGCTGGATCAACTAGAGAAAGACTGCTAAAGGAACAACATGAGCTACATCACCTTACGACCGAAAGCCAAAAGAGAGTCTAAAACCAACAGTTTTTTTGACCAGCACCTCCTGGATTAAATAAGATCAAATTTATATGCATTTTATAATCTTGTTTGTATCTATTGTCCTTGTTCCTTTACTTCTTTATGAAATTTAAGTGTTCAAACAGTAGTGGTAGTAGTAGCTGTAGTAGTAGTAGTAGTAGTAGTAGTAGTAGTAGTAGTAGTAGTAGTAGTAGTAGTAGTAGTAGTAGTAGTAGTAGTAGTAGTAGTACTGCGGAGAAAAACAAATCTTTGCAGGTTGTCATTGGTTTGATTTTGTTTTCATTTTTGATGGGATTTGTTTTTTTGGAGACCGTAAATTTTTCAAACGATTAGCTATCCATTTGGAAGTTTTGGAACAATTTTCAAATAAGTCGGTCACTGGCGCGAAACTATTTAAAGCAGCGAGAAAAACAGAGTTTAAGGATAGAAATGCCTCTGATAAATTTTATCAGTTTTTTTTTGAGGAAAGAGGCATCACGAATCAATAGTTTTTCAGAATGTGCTTTGGACTCGAAAGCAAACTGAAACAGTACTGGATATTGATCTGTGAAAAATTGATGTTCCAGTAAATCGCATTTCAATTGATTACTTTTTTGAAACTTAAAAGGATCTAGACGGGTGGATGAATCAGACGCCACTCTAGTTGGAGCTATCATAACTTTTTTGAAACCATTTGCTGTTATGCGGTTTTTGAATTTTTCTACTATCGGATTGGAAGTCAGGGTATCGATGGTGCAATCACCACACACGATTACAAGTTAGTTTTTACATTTGATATTTTCGATGAATGATACCAGGTACTCTATGAAAATTAGTTTGTTCATTTTGAATGCACTGTACAAACCAGCCAATAAAAATCTCTGGTGCTGGAACTCACGTTGTACAAAAACAGCTTCTTCGAAGGGGTTTCCAATAGTTCCTATAGTCTATATACTTGAATAAATCTGCAATATAACTGCGCCCCATAATGAAGAGCGACTTTGAGTTATTTGGTGGTTGAAACTTATTACTAAATAGCAATTATTATCATCCACCTGTCTAAGCCACCATTGGGTTAAACATAATCTGTTTGGTTGAGATTGAAGACTATACGCAAGTGCTTCCAAATTATCTAAATGTTTTCCTAATGACCGTACGTTTAATTTGAGAATACTTAATTGTTGTATTTGTTTAGGTTCCGTTTGTTGCTGGTGGTTTTGGTAATACACGTTGCTTAGACTTGAAACAGGCCCGCACTTTGTTGAATTTGACATGCAACACTATGCCACCCTCATACAAGTTGAAGAGCTTTAGCCGTGGTTGTGTCAAATCCTCAATAATTTTGACGTTGTTCAATTTTTCAGCAGATGACAGACACTTCTTTTCCTTCAGCATGTCAATTTTTGCAGATCTTCGAGCAAAACGAACGATCATTGGTCGCACGTTTTGGTTTGCTGAATGAAGTCTATGAGCAACTGATATATCGTAATTTTTCACGTGTGCACTCATGGCATCACTCAGTTCCAACACTTTCCCTGCCGTTTGATTGTAGCTTTCGAATATAGAATGGTCATCTGAATCTCGTCCTGTGATTTCTGGTACTCTATGGTAAAGAATGTGCCCTCTGTGGGTAGGCGAAGCAATGCACTAGAGGTGGGCTCTTCGAAAGACTGAACGTTTGCATCTATTCCCCCATTGAAACAAAGGTCAAAATGGACATAGTTTTATGAAAAACGGGCTTTATTGACGAAGTCGAGAAAAATCTGTTTTTCATTGATTAGTTATACAATGTATCCACCCATATTCCACCGTTATTAAGCAGGAATAAGGGTGTAAAGCAATTCCTGAAATAGTGGAGGAAAGAGTGTATGAGTGTAATTTTGAGGAAATTACACTTTTATACACTCTTTACACCTTTTACTCCACTGGACGAGTGCAGCCTAAAGAACTTACACTCGGTATATAAACAATTCGGTATTCCTACAGATGGAGGTTATACCAAAGCTCTGGTGCTGTCAGTGGCCTTTTATAGCTCTCAAACGTGAGGGTATATCGTACCTGGAGAGGGTGACAGATGAAGAAGTTCTAGCTAGATCACCTGTGTCGACACTTTCTGCAATGATAATGATTAAACGGTTGAAATGGTTTGGCCATATCCTGAGGATAGATGACGATCGTCTAGCGCTCCGAACCTTCCCCTGTGAGCCGACAGAAAAATACAGTTATGCTAAACGAGCTAAAGGGGGTCAACGCAAGTGTTGGCTGGATCAACTAGAGAAAGACTGCTAAAGGAACAACATGAGCTACATCACCTTACGACCGAAAGCCAAAAGAGAGTCTAAAACTAACAGTTTTTTTGACCAGCACCTCCTGGATTAAATAAGATCAAATTTATATGCATTTTATAATCTTGTTTGTATCTATTGTCCTTGTTCCTTTACTTCTTTATGAAATTTAAGTGTTCAAACAGTAGTGGTAGTAGTAGCTGCAGTAGTAGTAGTAGTAGTAGTAGTAGTAGTAGTAGTAGTAGTAGTAGTAGTAGTTGTTGTAGTAGTAGTAGTAGTAGTAGTAGTAGTAGTAGTAGTAGTAGTAGTAGTAGTAGTAGTAGTAGTAGTAGTAGTAGTAGTAGTAGTAGGAGTAGTAGTAGTAGTAGTAGTAGTAGTAGTAGTAATAGTAGTAGTAGTAGTAGTAGTAGTAGTAGTAGTAGTAGTAGTAGTAGTAGTAGTAGTAGTAGTAGTAGTAGTAGTAGTAGTAGTAGTAGTAGTAGTAGTAGTAGTAGTAGTAGTAGTAGTAGTAGTAGTAGTAGTAGTAGTAGTAGTAGTAGTAGTAGTAGTAGTAGTAGTGGGGGACAAAATCCAACCTCACCTCCACGTGGTGTCCCCTGGGGGTAGGTCATGTGCTGCGGCTCTCCGCTCACATGGTCGAGCTAACGAGGCACTGGTCTTCTAGTTTGTGGCGCAACTAGTCGTATCCCAGCCTTCAAACACCAAAGCAGTGAGTACATTCAACCATGGCCCCGAGTCGCGGGTAAGGGGTGCTAAGAATCTCCCGAGGAACCAACTCAGAATTGCAACTTTATATTTTGGGAGTGCAGGAGACGAGATTGCAGGAGCAAGAAATTGATCTCGGAGACCACAAGCTCTACCTGTCTGACTCGTGGTTGTCTGGTGTAAAGTCGAGACAAGGAGGAGTGGGCGTTGCTGTAAAGAAGTCATTGATAAACAGCATCGTAGAACAAGTGGCTCTAAGTGAACTTATTTGCTACGTCAAGTTCGCGGCTCGGAGGAGAGCCAATCTAGCTGTTGTTGTCTGCTACGCACCTACGAATGAAGCTAGTCTCCAAGAGAAGGATTTGTTTTGGAGTCAACTTTCAGACCTAGTTTCCAGCTTCAAACATAGGGAGCGTATTTGTGTCATCGGTGACCTCAATGCAGAGCCTGGACACCAGTTGAATGACACCATGAGCTGCAGAGGCCCGTTTGGAATGGGTGAAGAAAATGAAAACTCGGAAAAGTTGTTATCATTTTGCACTTCACACAAATTGCTCGTAGGTGGTACATGGTTCCAGCATCGACAAGTGCATCGGTACACCTACAACCCTCCCGATCCGAGTTGTCGAAAAAAGATGCTGGATCACATTCTGTTTGCAGAGAGATACAGAGGATGTCTGACGAATGTGAGGACCAGAAGAGGGAAAACCACAATTACCGATCATGAACTGGTCATTGCGGAAGTATCTATGAAACTTTTGTCTAAAAAGCCATGTTTCACGCCCAGAATCAGTTCTGCAAAGCTGCAAGATGAAACAACGCGTGACTTATTCACGCAGGAGGTCAAGTTACATCTTGATAAGAGCGGCGATTTCGAGAATACAGAGCAGTCTTGGGACAATTTTCGAAAAGCCCTGAACCAAGCAGCAGTGAAATGCCTCCTTCCGGACAAGCGAGTGAACAAACCTTGGATTTCTCCAGATTCTCTGGAACTTATCCGGAAACGAGCTGATCTACAGTTGAAGAAACACAGCAGCGCGTGTCGCGAAGAAACAAAGCAGAGGATGCGCCGATCAACTCTTTGCCCTGCGTCAAATAATAGAGAAATCAATGACGTTTCAATTGGATATTAGCTTTTGTTTCATAGACTTTCGAGCGGCATTCGATTCTGTCGATCGTGAGCAGATGTACCAGATAATGAAACACTATGGTCTTCCGCAAAAAGTGATAAACATCATAAGAAACAGCTATGATGGATTCAAATGTCGAGTCAAAGCCGAAGGTGAGAAAGCACGCTTATTTGATGTCAGAACGGGCGTTAGGCAGGGTGATGTGTGGTTCCCAATCCTATTCGGCCTTGTCATCAACTACATTTTGGCTAACTCGGTGCATGGAGGATTAGACATTGGGAGATTGGTGGCTGACTTAGATTTTGCTGATGATGTTGCTCTCGCGGGGGTCTCAGACAGTGAGGTGCAAGAAAACCTACATCGAATCGAGGCCCTTGCGGAAGCCGCTGGTCTGAAGATTAATGTGGCCAAAACAAAGAATATGGGCGTAAAATGCGACAGCCCAAATGTTGTTGCATTGCCTAGTATCCAACAGAACGTGGAGATACACACTGGAACACATAAAGGCAAACTAGGACTCCTGGCAGAGACATCTAGCCAGTCACGACTAACCATCAGCACCGAGGTGCTGCTGGGAACGAAAAACAAAAGCGGGCTGGTTCGAAACACAAGATGGCCGGAAGCTAAGATTGAAAAGCTTAGCGGTGGCTAAGCCAGCGTTGGTAGCTTCACAACAACAATCTGCGGTAGCAGATTCAGAGTCGCTAGAAAATGAGAGTCGGTCAGTGGTGGCTGACCAAGAGTCTTTAAGATGTCAGAATTGTCAGCGGCAATTCAGTACAGTTACCGGACGTAAAGTGCACCAAACAAGATTCTGCAAAGCCGGTTTGTCAAAGAATGTCGTCGAAAAGTCAAAGTTCGAGCAACTAGAGGCGAGCCTTACCTGTGACAAGTGTGAAAGAAAGTTCAAAACAGTCAATGGCCGAAAAGTTCACCAATCGAGATACTGTGGCAAACCTAAAGCAGTTGCCACACGCGTGTTTTCCTGCAAAGTACAAGATGTTCTCGGAAACGAGTTTGAAAACATAGAAGCGTTCAAGTATCTCGGACCATATGTCAGCCTCAAGCATGGAGACCAGCAGGAAGTCAATTGCAAACTTGCAGAAGGTAGACAACGGTTTGCTAACTTCCAAAATCTCTGGAAGAGGAAGCAGCTCAGCGTGCACCTCAAGTGCAATTTGTACAAAGCACTCGTTTTATCAGCCGTGCTGTACAGCTCAGAGACTTGGACTCTTTCGAAATTAATGGAGAGAAAACTTGAGAGTTTCCACTGTGGTTGTCTTCGGAGAATTCTACGTGTGTCATATCTGGAGAAAGCAACGGACGAAGAAATTATGTCAAGATCACGAATGCCCCAACTATCCACGATGATCATGCTCAAACGGATAAAATGGTACGGACACATCCAGAGAATGGAACCAGGAAGATTAGCCCGCAGTGCCTTCGATTGGGACCCGCCCGATCAATACGTCCATGCTAGACGCGCTTCTGGGGGGCAACGGAAAACGTGGATGAGTCAAATCGAAGGAGACTGTGTACGAAACAAAGTATCGTTCACCAGATTGCAGGAGAAAGCAGCAACCGGGTCAAAGAATGCCTTCAACAATTTCGTCGTACAGCACTTCACAGAATAACCAAACAAATAACTCTTCTTGTTTTGTTTGTATTTGTTGCCAACCGTGCCTTTATTTCATATTTGGAATTAAAGTGTTGAAACAGTAGTAGTAGTAGTAGTAGTAGTAGTAGTAGTAGTAGTAGTAGTAGTAGTAGTAGTAGTAGTAGTAGTAGTAGTAGTAGTAGTAGTAGTAGTAGTAGTAGTAGTAGTAGTAGTAGTAGCAGTAGTAGTAGTAGTAGTATTAGTAGTAGTAGTAGTAGTAGTAGTAGTAGTAGTAGTAGTAGTAGTAGTAGTAGTAGTAGTAGTAGTAGTAGTAGTAGTAGTTGTAGTAGTAGTAGTAGTAGTAGAAGTAATCGTAGAAGTAGTAGTATTATTGGTGGTAGTAGCAGTAGTAGTGGTGGTAGTGGACCGAACCTGATCAGATCGATCCCATACCATGGTCCAGACTATAAAGACTGTGACCAGACCCTCCAGACCAAATAGACCTCTGATCAGACCGAACCCACTCCTGGTCTAGACTATAAAAACTATGATCAGACCTTCCAGACCGGATTGATCTCTGATCAGACCGAACCCAGACCATGGTTCAGACTAAAAAAACTATGATCAGACCGTCCAGACCGAATTAGCCTCTGATCAGATCGAAATCAGACCATGGTTCAGACTATTGTGCGCTCGAACCTCTGTCCAGACCCTGTATTTTCGGTCTGGGAACACACGGGTGTCCGCTCGATTGGGTCTGATCATAGCTCAATTTGGGTCTGGACCAAAACCTGGGTATTATACTATAGTGAATTATTTTCTCCACTTAGCCATGTTGCACCTTTATTTGAACTTCGGCTCGACGATCCATTCTTAATTGTTATTATGTTTTTGGTCATAAAAGCAGACAATATTTCCTAAATTTATTAGCATATATAATTTTCAGCTATTTTGTATGCTATTATGGTCAAGATTATAAATTTTTGATCTCCAACCAAAATAATGTATGTTCAACACAATCAGGTTTCTCATAAGATCATTACTGATTGAAATAGGTACCAGAACTCGATCCAGAAATAGATCCAGCGCTCTACGCATGAAGAGAGTCTAAAAATTTGAACACCCAGCAAAGCATTAAAGGTCTAAATCTTCTCATGTCCAGCACTGTTTTCTTTCCACAACAGTTCTGGGCGAGCTTGGTCTTTTCGTAACTCAATTCATTGCACTACAAAGCCTAACTAGAAAAACTTTTAAGAATTTAATATCATATCAATCAGTTGCGTATATATTTCCCTAGTCCCAAAAAACGTCGTTTCTAAAAGAAAAGACGAAACCAGTCACATTTTTTCATCAGCGTTGGTATGGTCGATTTCAGGCGACAAGAGTTCACGAAAAATGAATTTGGCACTGAAGATAATATCACGACACGTTGAGTGTAACTTAATGAACTCAATCTTTGTCAATGTTTCGCCAGTCTAAAAGGTTTCAATCTGAAGTCAAAAGGTCAAATTTAATCGCCTCCCGTACCTAACTCTAAGTACGATTCTGTACTGGACACATGCAACTGACAGTCTATCCAACCAAATGATTGCAATATCAATTGTAGTAGACATATCAGAGTTGAATCGCACTTGGCACGTTAATTCCCAAGTCAGAATTATGTTTTTGGAAAAATTTTTGTAAAAATTTTAAATTTCGAAAAATTATATAACGTGCCAAGATATTTGTATTTATTTTTCGGCACTTTCCAGGGGTGCTATAAAATGATGCCGGGGCGTACGAAACAGTACGCTAGCACCTCGGGGGTCTCTTTTTCCCAAATTGGGCCAATTTGAGGTTATGCCAGGTTTTCTTTGCCGTTTTCAGCCATTTTTAGGCGTTTGAGCCACAAATTTGATAGCATCAAAATTTTGCTGTCTTTCTTGGAGTTTGGTACCGGCTTGTTTTATACTTTTGCTATAAAAGTAAATCAATCGACTTTCATTTTTTCGTAGAAAATGTCTACAAGTGTTACGTTTGAAACCCACGTAACATCAAGTTCTCATAACATATGACTACATTCGATTAAAAAAATTGGACAGCAAACATTGAAGAGCAAAAAGTCAAAAAATGAGATAAGACCGAAGTTTTCGTATGTTCAGAACCAAACATACCGAGCTTTAGAAACCAAACACACCAATCGTTCTGATGCCTGAAATCAGACATGCCAAATCATAATGAGCAGATGTTTTTCATACGCTTCAAAAGAAAATTTTTCAACAAATTCTTACTTTTCAATACCGAACATAACAAATCCAACAAACCAACTGAACCAAAGATTCCTAATGCTTAAATTAAAAAAAGCGATGATTTTTAGCTATGGAGCTAGTCAAACCGAAATTTCTTACGTTAATTTTTTGGTCTACTAGTCCAAAGTTATCACAAGTTTTAACAACTTTCAATCAGGTTGATTTAATTACTGATAAACTTTGGAAAAGTAAAGAGTTTACACGCAGATGCAAACAGTTTACCATAAAAAAGTAGAGTGACTACGGCAAAATTATCCTTGTTTTCTTACATCCAGTCTATTGTAATTTTTGGTAGGAATTATGTGAATTAGCGCTTGTTCGATTCTGTATGCTTGTTTCGACTATTAATTTTACACTGAACATGTTGCAACCTCACGGATTTTTTCTGAAGGAACAAATAAACACCATTTCACTTATTAAAAATATTTTCGGAGAGTTTTCAATATATCTTTGCAAAGGAACTCGAAAAGAACTGAAACTCCCGACCTATTTTTGATTGGAATTAAATCCCTAATCGTTTTTTTTATTTTTCTGATCTCTAGCAGCTGACAAACAGAAGAGGTTTGAGCAATGCTTAAGTTTATTCAATGTAAAATTTGTAATTTAAGTTGCAAAATTTTTCGGTGAAATTTAGGAAAAACAGATTGAAAAATTATTATCATAGTCACTTAGCAAACACTTTTTTGCCCGATGAAATAATGTAAAGTAGATGACGAAAGCAACGACAAATGTTTGCTGTCCTCCAAGCACGAAGATAATGAAACTTTTGAGAGAATAAAATTAGAAATTTTGTGCTTTCTGTTTATATTTAAAAAAACTTTTTAAATTGTCACTGAAAAAGCGCGTTTGCTCATGCACATAGTACGCTACACTAATTGATTCTGTTTCCAGCATTTGTCGAATCATATCAGATTAAGTTATACTTTTTAAGCAACTTTTGGAAATTACGTTCAATAGAAACAAAGGCTTGATGCTATAAACGAAACAATGCAAGTTCGTTCAACACGGGCTGCAATTATCTAGGAAAATCGTTCTTTTGTAGCAGCCGTCAATTTTGTGAAAAAAAGTTTCTGCAAACTAGGTTGCTGCGGCATGCACTGCAAGCGCTAAGCAGCTCTTCGATTTTTAACATTCAAAATTTGTCAGAAGAAGTTATGGCTGAAAGGTATATCTTACTTAAATTCCTATTACTATCTTTTGTTGGTACTTTACCCGTACCTAACTCAAAAGCAAATTCAGTACTGAATCAGAGTAAAATTCAGAAATTATCAGTACTGATTCAGACTCTGATTCAGGTCACATTTCGCTCTGAATTCCTCTGATTCAGAGTCTGATACAGACTCTGAATCAGACTCTGATTCAGACTCTGATTTTTGTCTGAATCAGACTCTGATTCAGACTCTGATTTTTCTCTGATTCAGACTCTGATTCAGACTCTGATTTTTCTCTGATTCAGACTCTGATTCAGACTCTGATCTTCTCTGAATTAGGGAAAATTCATAACTATGTTCATGAGCCAAGCTAGGTTTTACCATTGCTTTCGCTCTCAGGTCCTTAAAATATACAAATTCATACAATACCTGTAGAAATTGAAGAAATTTATAAAATAGGTTGTCGGAAATCTCCTCAAGTCAAGTTAAATTTTGAGATTTTTATAAAGACTTTTTGAGATTTTCCAGTATGTTCTGTGTGGTTTAAACCCTCCTCCTTTTTCATTCCGGGCTGGGGACCGGCAGTGGCGGAGTTACTCAAATAAACTCTAGGAAAACTGGTATAGCAAGGTAAAAAGAACATTTAATTTACATTGACAGACTTTTTATATAAGACTTTTTATTTAAGTGATCACAGAAAAAGTCGAAAATTATTTTTCTAAAATGACAGTTTCTTCTCTCAAAGAAACACATTCAGACCAAAATTTTTGAAGATTCTTGTTTAGCATAGAGTATCTATTTGCAATAGAGAACCAGGTGCTCAGATATGCAGCAGATGTTGTAAAATGATCAGAATCATAGTTAATTTTATATTCTAAAAAGTGCAAAAAAACTCAAGATGCCTACTTTTATCACTGCTATTGTTGCAAAGACCTATTTCGGAGCCATTTTTTTTTACCAATTTTGTTTGTTTCGCTGCTTTAAAAAACTTCTGATTTTTGTTCTGAATCAGAGATGATTCAGAAATTGTTATTCTGATTTTGCTCTGATTCAGAGATTTTCAGAGAAAGTTGATTCTGAATTTTTCTCTGAATCAGAGAAATTCAGAAATCGTTCCGAATTATCTCTGATTCAGTACTGAAAACCTAAATTTCGCTGAATTTGTTCTGATTCAGTACTGATGATCTCTGAAGGTTAGGTACGGGTAACCATACCAAATTAGTAAAAAACAAAATTTGATTAAAAAAAGGGTAGAAAGGAAGATGATAAAACATTCATGTGCTGAATGTTGTATATTCACACTTTGTTGAATCTCACTTTCACTTTTTACTTTTTCCCTACTTTTCATCTTCTCTACTCTTTTTAACGGCTTGTTTGCTCATTTTTACGGTATAAATGTTTAAATTGTGTAGTATATTGTTACATGGTTACCATGTTTGCCTCTGAAACTCAATCAACCATAGAATTGAAAAGAAAGCTGCAGAGTGAAGAACTGGTTGGTTAATCTTCAGTTTTTGCCCGTTTTGAGAACTAATATCTGACTAAAGACACATTGCGAATTCACTTAAAATATTGCTTCTTTTCTGAGGTCTTTTCATTGAAACATAAAACAATCAAGCTGCGTGTAAGCACAAATATCTGTTGTCAAGATTTTGAAATTATCTCAGTCAAAACTTTTCAAGGTCTAGTATTAATTGCTCATTTAGATTTTTTTGGATATGCTTTCTTGATAACAATGCCTGTCTATACAACAATTGTGAGTTGGACATTCAATTACAGCATCTCTCGTGTTTTTTTTCTCCGAAACTACTGACTTTCGGTTTTCAGAATTAGTTTTTCTAACCTCAAAGAATCTTTGATCATTTATCTCGAGATCAGTTTAGTTTAAAAAAAACACTTTTTTTGATTATGAAAAGCAGTTATTTTAAAACTTTTTCCTGGGCAAATCAAGTAACTTGACAGAAAAATCTATAAAATGTCAATGATCTGTGCGGTGGTATCTTTGATCCCGTAATCAAGGTACTTAACCC
>NW_027452482.1:5000-19410 GCF_964194025.1 Convolutriloba macropyga | reverse complement strand
GCTTTAAATCTGCGAATGCATTTTACAATGACACAATTGCTGGTTTCTAAGAGTTATACAGAAGTTTTTAAAATGAGCATCACCAGAAAAATACTTGGTTTTAGTAAAATGGTTAGCTAAATTTTTGCCAAAAGTTTCATTTAGCAATGTTCCACAGGCATAACCGCAAAGGGTTTTTGACTGATTCTGTAAACTTCAAACTTCATTAGATTCACGTAACTATTTTGTACTCATTTTTAGGAATTTATAGCTATAGCGTGTCCCATGACGTTGATATATGTGAACGCTTCAAAAATCGCAGTGCAGTGATTCTAATGTCTAAGTTCAGGTTTAAGACAACTAGATAAACACAAAGGAAATGTACATTTAGGTTACGTGACTCTGAACAGGTCGATCATGAAAATCTGGCAGTAATTGAGACCCGCGCAGCCCAACTTTCGAAGTGACCTTTGCAGGAGTCACTTAACCTCGCTTGAAACACAAACTTGCAAGTTGAAATCTAGCACTCTATATCGAGTACTGGAGAATCTGGCATTGAAGGATCTGGTCTGTAGAGGTCAAATTAGTTTTGAAAACGTTCGCTTAATAGAACTTTATTACCTGCGACCACAATTAGCAACCACGAAATCGAAAAGGCAGCCATAAGAAAAAAAGCGGTGGGGATAAACTAATGCATACAGATTAAAAACGTTTTCATTTGATCCGTAAATGGTCAAAGTATCACCCCTGGTCTTGATTATAACTAAGTTTTTTAATTCAAGTTTATTTGTAAATCGAGAAACTAACATCTTCCATTTCCTGGCTCTTTTTGGTCATAGTCCTTTGATCCCTGACCCAGGCTTTCACCATAATGTCATACACATTAAAATTGCTGGGATGACCGTCGTCCAAGCCCCCCATGAGATGGCTCTGCTTGTTGGCCAGATCTATTCCCATTTTGTCCCTCCAAGAATGGAACTGAATTATCATTATGAAGTAGAAGATTCCGACTCCGAGCAGAAGTCCGCCTATGTAGCGGAAGCCGTAAATCCACCTGTAAATGGAAACCAATTTTACACCTGTTTTCTGTTGAATATAATAACCCTGTGAAACAAAACTTGATGTGTTTCGAAAAAAAAACATACCAAATCATGATAAATCTTACCAATATCTTGCAATGTGACGTGACAAGATAGCAACAAGATATTTAACCAGGTATAAATAATAGATTAAACATTATAATGTTATATAAGTCCCAACTCTTACCAAAACAATACTTTTGCATATTTTTTTCAGTAAGGCAAAGCATAACCGACCAACGTCAGGCGAATTGCTTTCAAATGACCGGCGAGTGGTTGGCATTGGTAGTAGCCAGTTAGGAATTAGAGATGATGGCATGGGGGTTGGTTGAGCAGAATGGGTTCAAATGCTTGGGGAGGGGTGGAGCAGGTTTGGGAGGGCTGGATGAGTGGGGGTTTCAAATCGCCAGTTGAAGGCGGGTGGGTGGGGGAGATGGCGTGAGTGTGGGTTGGGGGTGGGGGTCTAAGATTAGGAGTCACCCTTCACGTCATGTCTCCTCACTAGTAAGGCGCAAGGCTCTAAGAGAGCTGCTCAGTCACGTAATGGTCTCCGGGATATAACTGTTTTTTTTTTGTTGTTGAGAACGAATAACTGGAATTTTCAGACAAAAAATGGGATCTTTTCCGTTTGCGCGCCCCATGTTGCGTTATGCACCCCCATTACATAGTAAATGTTTATGCGAAAATATGTTACGTGCGTTTGGTGGATTCAACTAATATGCACCCACTAAACACAATGGGGGGGGTTACAAACGGAAATGCTCTAAAATTTGATATAGCAACAAATTGCACAAAAAAACCGACAGAACTAAGCTAAATGTTACAATACAAAATTCAATCGAGTGCATTTAGTTGGTTATTTCGAAGCTTTCGCTCAGAGAATAACTCCAGAAGATTATAGCAAGTTGGTAACAAAGTTTTGTTTTCTCTTTTTTGATGAAAAATAGTGGGTGGATATTTAGGCCAGGGGAACTTGTGTGCATCATTGCACGGGCGCAAATGTGAGAATGTAGACGGATATATGTAAGTTAGCTTAGATATAAGTATATATATATATATATATATATATCTATATATATATATATATATATATATATATATATATTTATATATACATATATATATATATTTCTTGCAAGTGAGTGAGTGTTTTATTAAAAAGTGTTTTTAAATAGGTCAGACTTGTTATTATTAGCCGTCATCTCATTAAACAGATAATATTTATGTTATATCAATTTTTTTTATTCAAGCTGCAATTTTCTGACGTTCGACAACTACAAACTTCACTTAGTGTTTCAGCCAAATAATTGTTTTTGTAGTTTGAGCTTTATATGTGTGCAGTCAGGTCAGAAGAATTAAAGGAGGACAAAAAGGAAATCGTGCACCAAAATTTATTGCAAAGTATCAATGTTTCAAAATAAAAAAAACACTATCAGAGAAAAAGATTTTAGCATAAATTTTTTGTTGTGCAGTTCTCGCTCGCTTTGTAACTTAGTATGTATCCATTTTTTTCCTATTTAATATTTTTGTGGCCACGGATTATATTTTTCTCAGTCTCTAAATGCTTTTATCGGTCTGTTTTAAGAGAGATTTTTAAGTCTACTGTTTGTTATTCATTTCAGTAATTCGTTTTCACAACAATGTAGATAAGTTCTTTCGTTTAAAAACTTTTTTTACCAGAATAGTTATGCAATGATTTTCTTATTGATTTTTGAAAACATGCTTCTAGTAAATAACCGGCACTTTTAAATGCAATCTATCAGAGATTGTTTTAAAAGCTACCCTTTCAAACAATTAATCGATCAGATAAAAAGGGAAGTCTTATTTCTATTAGCTGGAAATGCGATTGACCTTTGTTTTAATTTTGCAACTATCTTGTCAGAAGACTTTTGAAAGCCTTCACAGCTTACCAACGCAACGAGAACCAAAACAAAATTTTACCATTTTTTTCAAAATAGCTAAAAAAATTTGTTTTATTCTATGATCTGCAGTTGGGCTCACAGGAACTTCACATTCAAATAGTCTTTCATCCCATATCAAAAACATAATTTTCTATAATTTTCCACAGTTTTTCCCAATTTAATTGCTCCTGATTTTTTCGACAATGTTCTCTCCATTTAAGGCATCACCGGGAATTAACTGTTTTTTTTGTTGAAAACAAAAATCTGAACAATTCAGACAAAAATTTAGGATCATATCCGTTTGCGCCTCCCCCCATATTTCTTTTTACACCCCCAGTCACTGAGCACGTGTCATTACATTATGCAAAGGTATGACACGTGCCTCTGGGGTATTCAATTAATATGCGCTCACAAAGCAGGGGGGTTATAAACGGAAATTCTCCAAAATTTGCTAAAGAAAAAATTCACAAAAAGTCGACCAAACTAATCTAAATGCTACAAAGTTGAGTTGAGTGCATTTAATTAGTTGTTTTCAAGTTTTGGGTCACAGAAAAACTTCTGAAGATTTTGGCAAGTTGGTAACAAATTCCTTGTTTTCTCTTTTTTGCTAAAAAATTAGTGGGTGGAAATTCATGCCCGAGGAAAATCTTTTCCACTTGTTTGCGTCTACATCATTGCATGCGCGCAAATGTGAGAATGTATAAGGATATAAGCGAGTTAGCTTGTATAGATAGCTCTAGCGAGTGAGCCAGCATTTGATTAAAAAGTCTTTTTTAATAGGTCAAAATTGTTATTATTAGCCGTCATCTCATTAAACAGATAGTATTTATATGATCTCATGTTCTTTTTTACTCAAGCGCAATTTTCTGACGTTCGACAACTACTCACTTTATTTAGTTTTTCATCCAAATATATATATATATATATATATATATATATATATATAAATTTGAGCTTTATTGGTATGTAGTCAGGTCAGAAGAACGAAAGGAGAAAAAGGAAACCGTGCACCTAAATTTATTGCTTCAAAGTACCAATGTGTCAATACAAACAAAATACTGTGTAGAAAAACTGGTTTTAGCTTTAATTTTTTGTTCTGCAGCTCTGGCTGGGTTTGTAACTTAGCATGTAACTTACTTTTATACTACTTGAACATTTTTGTGGCCACGAATTACAATTTTCTCAATCTCAAAATGCTTTCATTGGTCTGCTTTTATTAGAGATTTTTATGTCTACTGTGTATTATTCATATCAACTGAAAATTATTTGCAGTAAGTTTTCAAAATTAATATTTTATGATCTGCAGTTATGCTTACAGGCACTCAACTTTCAAATAGTCATTCATCCCATATCAAACACATAATTTTCCGTAATTTTCCACAGTTTTTCCTAACTTAATCGAACCTGATTTTTTCGATGTTCTCTCCATTTAAGGCAGCCTGTGGGTATATACTCTTCATACTGTCACTGGTCCAGCACTTCTGGCCCACAGTCTGGCTACAGAAGGGGGACAGGAGGAGCATGATGGTACCCGACACAATCATGACGAGAGATGTGGATATGTTGGTCTTCTTGTGATACAGCAGAAGGGGTTTGAAGTTGGGGTCGAACTGGAACTCAGTTGGTTCCTGGGATTCCCGTCGATCTTGCCTGGAAAAATAAGTCAAAACCTCACCATGTTTGCGTTTTAAAACTCAAGTAGAATTTAAAGTATAAAGAACTGTATATTTCTTTTAAAAAAAATTCAAGAGAAAGGAAAATAATTAATTTTTGTTCATTACAGGCGTCTACTGGTGCCGAATAATAGGGCTCTGACTAACAGTTTTTTATTATGATGCTTTAGTTTTTGCTAATTTGAAGCCGTTTTCTCATTACTACTTTCAATCTAATTCTGCCAATTCGTTTCCAATGTAATGGATCTTTAAAACAGTTGATATAATGTTGCTGCATAGTTATTTATTTACTGATACAAAATTGTCATTTGTAGCTATTTGCGAATTTTTTTACGCAACATATTGAAAAACAATAAATAGTGTGTGTCAAGCCTGCTCACACAATAAACTATATTCTGCCAGCGAGAAAGAGATTTTTAATTTAGTTTTGTCAAACCATTTGTTCAAGTTTTCAAATTAGGTTTTGGGAGGGAAAATTATCACGTTTTTAATGAAGTTTTAACATTTTACGGTTTTGGGAATTATCAGGTCGAATTTCTTCAGAGGGTAGTGTCATAGTTGAATATTAAAACTATATTTTAGACAATTGACTTTTTGTTAATTTTTGCCGATAAACTGGAAAATTGAAGCTGGTTTTCTGACTGAAAATTAACATTTTTTTAGAAAAACTGCAACATTTGTTAAAAAAAACGAATGAAAATAGCATGCAACCCATAATTAATTTTTAGCTCTTAAGTTAGTTCGTATTTGCTTAGTTGGCTGTACGCAAACCATTTCTATGCTGCTCTCATCGAATTTTTCACTGCTTAAATTTTCTAAAATATTTTAATACTCAATTGCAAATAAGACCAAACCTTATAAAATTATGATCAACAGATTGATATCACGTTATGTTAATCATCTGCCAAATTACAAAATTTTCACAACATCATTTATTGTAGTTTTTACCTTCTTTATTCTTTTGCTTCCAATTTGTTTCTGCTAGTCGTTTGAAGTTGTCTGAAAGCTGACTTTATAAATCTCTCCCAAATATTTTATTTAAATTTTTCTTATAATGCCGAAAGAAATTTCATCATATTTTCTATAGGATGTTGGTTTTATGTTTCTACTTGTCTGTTTTCCAGATTGTTTAAGGAAACCTGACAATTGTGATGTTTCAAAAGAGAACAGGAAAATGGATAATTATCACAACTTTTCTGCCGAACTTGACAAATTTTGTGTAATCCGTTTACACCAATATGTGTTGCGTACACCAAGCACCAAAAAATACCATTGTGTCGGAAAATATTTTCATGATCACAGAATTTGCGTATGGAAAGTGAACAAGACTTAAAAAATAGAGGATTTGGAACAACATGTGCAAACGCACATTACGCAGCTGTTCTTTTTGTTAATTAATGCAAATATCACTTACATTACTCTATCTATGTTAACTATTCAAGTAGAATTTAAAGGTTACCCGGAACGAACTGCAAGTCGAGATCAGTAGTGGGCCAGTCTAAATGCAAGTCTACATGCACATATTAGCACTGTGCACGTCTAAAAACAAGTTTGCAAATTGGATAAGTATTTGTCAAAACTTGGATTACACTTATAAGTTGATTCGCAAGTAGAAACTAACTTTTCAAAAAAATTCTTGTGAAAATTTCGCATTCCGAAAAATTTTGTAAATTACAGCAAATTTTTCACGATTTTTTCAGTAATTTTTCTGCAATTTCTCGGGGCCCCTGAAAACTGATACGAACTGATACCAAATTACAGCAGAGGACCCGAGGAGGTCAAATCGCCTTAAATTAGACCATTCTTAGCTACATCGGAGCCGTTTTCTGCCGTTTTTCGGCCGTTTTTTTATCCGGCTGTTTTTGACGTTTTTTCAGCTATTTTTTTGACGTTCTTTCGGCTATTTTCGACGTTTTCACGGCTACTTTTGACGTTTTTTAAGCTATTTTTGCCCATATTTTCTGATATTTTTGACGTTTTTTGGCTATTTTTTAACGTTTTTTTTACACTTGCCAAGTCTTGGCCAAGACTTGCATTTAGACGTGCACATCGTGACTAAGACTTGCATTTAGACTGACAAGTGTAAAAAGTGACATGATCATAGCTCTTAATCAGTGCTGATATAAGACATGCAATTACACGTGCCCAGTACTGACGTTGACTGGGCGATAGGTCCGGGTAATTTTCCTCCAATCGAATTCTCTCATTTTAACATGTTCTTCAGTGCAAAAACTATCTTTAGGAACGGCTACTGATAAAAGTTGATTATTGGTTCAATATTTACATCAAACTTACTACAAATTTTAATACTCATGGACTTACTTGCTTCCTGTTTTTTTGGATCGGAAGTACTTGGCAAAGTTCTCCGCACTCAACCTAGTGCCCACGGAACGCCCACTCGCAAACTTTTGTGACATTTTAGCCCAAAAATTTAGGGACAAGTTCCACCTCGCGCTTTAATCCCCCTCTCCGATTACAAACCCTGGCAGACCAAATGTCGCTGTTAATCAACTTCAAACCCAGCAGATAAGAGGTAAATAAACAGACAAAAAACAAACAACAACCCGGTTGTACTGTAGTGCTGGGTGTCTACTGTAGCGGAATCTATTTTTCCGGCTGGCTGTTGAATGTAGGTTATATTTTCTGGCTATTCAATTCTGGTTAGCCTGTATGAAGTATAACAACAGTATTGTGATTGTCTGGCGTCAAATTCCCCAGCGTCTGAAATGAAAATAGAGCGCGTGATAAAATTTGTGCAGGTCGGAGGGAAAAATTGAGAAATGTTGAATCAATAAAAGCTCAATTGATACGGCAATTGTAAAAACAGAAAGCCTTTATAAATGTCACAGGAATAAACGCGACGGGGGTATGAAAACCAATAAACTTGAAAAAATTTGACCTAGTTTAAAATTCTGCTATCTTTATTTGCTAAAGAAATTTATTCCCTTTTTTTTATCTAAATCGCGCTTGTGAATAAAATTTGAATGAAATTCAACATAAAGTGAACAAAAACTTGCCGTTGAAATTTAAAGTTGTTTATCACATCTAGTGAGGGTAATTGATACAACATGATTTGAAATTGATTTCCGAATGATATTTGTGGTTACTGTTTTGAAAGCAATTTGATGCCGCACTTTGTTCCTACAAATAGGATTTCAACTCCATTAAACTTTAATCACGCTTCAGTGATATTTGGAAATTTGGTGGGAAATTATGGCTATTTCATCACTTAGTCGCCCGAGCGAGACAAGCTGGATTGGGAAAATATCCCCCATGCTGCAGTGATGCTTCATTTCTTTGCGGTTTTTTATTTAAAAAAATGGAATTCATGTTTTGTTCACTTGCATCTATAGGGAAAAGAGTTAATTTTAGACCTCGTCTCGATATTGTAAAACGAACGAATAGGCAAATGAACAATATACATTTTAAAACTAGTGCAGAATGAAAGCAAGAACAAATTTTTAATGATTTTTTAATCCAGGTTTTGAAACAGTATTGAAAAAAGACTTTTTGGAGCATATTATGCATCCTGAACAGACATCTGCACTTCATGGTCAACGCCGATTTTCAAAAAATCTCAAAAAGATACCGGAGAAAAAAATGAAAATTTTTGAAATTTTAAATGAAAATTGTCCTCAGAATTTGTTCTCAGCAGTTTCGAACTCCTGGAGTAAACGTCAACTCTGAATAAGTGCTGTTTTAGAGAAATTGCAAATCCATTACTAGCGTCTACCGGTACCAAATGTTGCGAGTAAATTTACTCATTTTGTAACCACATTTCACCTTTCCTATCTTAATAAATAGTACCTGTCAAACGCACACACACCACAAACTTTGAGGATGAAGAGGCGGTGCCCCAATTTGAAATTCCAGTCAGTGTTTTTCACCTCTAGACGCGAAGTTTAAAAGTGGAATCTACTTTGCGCCGCAAAAAAATATTACGGGAGTGCATTGCACAAAGAAATGTGCGGCAGATTAATTGCAGTAAAATCCTTCATTTTAGTATAGCCCTTCAACGTAAAAGATTAAATCATAAAAGAAATAAAGTTTTGTTAAATGCCCTTACCGCTCAGTGTAACTATGATCAAATTCTTGGAATAAATTTCTATTTTGGGTATTTTTTTATTGGCGTTTGGAAACTACTTATACGTAATTGAAGCGCTTTCAACATTGGGCGTCAAAAGACGACGTGAAGTGCGAGCCACATTCTTCGTAACTAGTTTTTGTTTTGTTACCAGTAGACGCTAATAATGTCAGGCCTGGGCACGTCCTAGGCTTTGTAATGTCTTGAAGCAGTTTTGGCCAGGATATGAGGATATGACAATTCCTGAGACATGTCTTGTGATAAAATTTTAAAATTGCTTTGCTACCGTTTTGATGACTTGCCAACAGAAGCTAGGACGTGTATTTTAGTGGAAAAGAGTTGATCAAGTCTCGACTTAACTTGATCAAGTATTTGCTCGTTCTGGCATGTCTAACTGTGAAAGCCATTTTAAAATAAAATTGTAGATAACATTTTCCATATATGTTCTATATATATTTTCCAAAATCAGCTCACACAATCAAAATTAATGTTGCAGTCAAAAATCTAGAGGAAAGAAAATCCAGTTTACAAAAATCTTCATTGTTTACATTCTATAGGTTACAGTAGATTACATTCAAACTCACAAAGAGTACAGTAGACGTTCTTTTTCATAGTTAACCTGTAAAAAATGTCTGAACTTGTAAAATTTGTCTGAAAGATTTGTAGGCATTGGAGTCAGATGTACATTTAACTTTCTAAGTGTTTTTTATCTGAAACAAACAAAAGTTGACAACAAACTGGTTAAAAGAATTATTTCTGGCAATTATAGCCCAATCTCATTCAGTACTGTGAAAAACAAGAAAATAACGTTGTTAATTTTTTTGCAGTTCTTGGGAAAAATTTGCTAAATTATTTCCCTGTTTTAAATGTTCTGATTATCTTTAGTTGACATTATACTATATAATTTGACTATTGTATTTACGGTTCCTCTAGAAACACGTATAAATTTGTTTGGTTTGATCCTGTTGATATTCTTATGTGGCAAAAGGTGAATTACTTTCAATATTTTTTGCCTTTTTTCGAAATTTTTAAATAGGAATTTTTGTTGTGAGATGGAATATGCAAAAATTCTGAAGTATATTCGATTTTCTTTGCAAACTGACTTCGTTGTTATCAACGCAAACTAACTTTACTCTCTCAACTTTTTGTAAAGTGATTGGATTAGTTAATTCACAAATTAATTTTACCGCATGAACTAGTAATATTGTGTTGATAAGAATGATTGGAATTTATTATCTAATGATATAAATTCATGTCCAAACAATAAAAAAAATCCTTTTTGAAATGATTTTGTCTCATGCATTAGTACAGCCACCGTTGTAGATAGTCGCACACAATTTTAGCGCAAAAGATTGTTACCATAAACCGCTTTATTTTAATGGATATCAGTATGCTGATTTCTATGAGTTTTCAATTCCAAATTTGACCCTCTATAGTGAACATCAATGAAAAATTTTAAAGGTGCAAGTTCAATACTGTCTTAAGTAGAAAATCTACTTTACAGACAGTTTCCAAACTCAATATGACCTTCATAACGTTCAGAAAAGTAGTCAGACTTGCTAGCCAAACAAATTTTGCAGCACTAACACATTTTAAAACTGATTTTGTTTCTCGCTTTCTTCATAAACGGAAATTGAGTATCATCCTTGTTCTTTTTTGTAAGCGAAATACAAACTCTACAGGATTGAAAAATTCTTAAAACAGTTTTGTATGAAATCTAATTTTAGTACGCTGTACAAAAACTGTAATTTTTGAAGCAACGGCGGAAATGCGTTTTATTAATCTAGCATACCTTAGTGACAAAATTATGCAAAATTTTAAAAAAATTTTTGCGGTACTAAATTGTACATCTGTATCGTTAAACGAGGCGAAGTGAATAGTTTTCTGGAAAATTTTTTGCGAAACAAATTTGCATGTTATACGAGTAAGCATTCTGAGAGGCTATAGGCGTTTTGAAGCATAATCAGCGTTTCTCGATTATAGTGTTATCAAACCAAACTTTATTTATTTTTTGGATGAGAGCCGGCGTTACGCTCAATCGCCGTAGTCAAATCAAAAGATCCCCCCCCCCCCATTTATTTACCAGCCTAGCCTTGTATCAATAAGAGAGCTAACAAGCAGCCCTTTCGTTAAAGTTTTAGATAAAAATTGTGACATTAAAATTAAAATTTATAAGCCTTATTTGAAAATGTTTGAACAACTTTGCTTCTTTCGATTATTTTATGTACAAAAGTGTTCAAAAGCATACTTACACAAACAATTGCTTATTTCAGCAATCCAACAAACCAATGCGTTCTAGAAAAGACATGAAATAAAACGACACATTTCAGAATCAGTTTTAATTATGGTAACAGGGCAGCCATAACAAGATTTTTTAGTAGAATATTTGTAGTTTTTGTAATTGTTTTCAATAGAAATAAAACCATTAATCGCAAATCATGGTAGCGACTATATTGATAAGGATTTTCTGTATGTAATTTATATGAGAAGGGGGAAACGAAGGAAAAGTTAGTTTTATTATAAATTCCCGCGCGTACTAAAACGAAGTGAAGGCTGTGAGGGCATAATAGAAAAGCTAAGGAAAATCCTAAATAATCCTTTTATAAGTGGACGCGCCATTGGAGAGATAAGAGGCACAAGCTAAGCCTGGATCAATTAACGTATGTCAAATACGGCCGTTGGTTTTTCCCAGCCTCAAATATTGGGATTAACATTCTAGGCTGCCCCTCAATTCATTTTGCAAACCCAATGTCGTTCCCTCAGTATGTATTTCTATTTGTTACTTTGCTCTAATAGTGGTAGGTATATTTGGAACTAAACCCAAATTGTTGCGCTATTTTTTTCTATCTCAATTCGTATAACAAGCGCATGTAGTAACTATTTCACGCACATGACGTAAATTCAAATGAAGGTGTATTATAACCAATTTTCCCGCTGTTTCATTCTCATTCCCGTTTTTCCCAGTTTTGTTATTTCCAAATGTTTAACCCAGAGAACCCAGCCAGCCGGGAAAAAAGGGGCGCTAAAGTCTGTTCAACTGAAGCGCGTGAACGACGTTGCAAACAGCCGAAAATGCGCTTCGTTTTAGATCATTTCTGTTGCTCCCTCCCACGCATTTAGTCGGGCCATAAAATGTTAACGCCCCATCGCCATAAACTATCAAATGAGGGTCATAAACGGCAAAGGGAAGATTATATCATTAAATCTTGTCTGCTGGAAATATTTCATAGACCAAATATAATTCTATAATTTTACAATCATGGGCACAAGTTTAAACCCAAGTTTTTGATGACAAATTTGCGATGATTGGGCTCCATAATTTTGAGGGAGAATAGATTAGAGTGAGTAATAAAATGTGCAGCATAATTTATGGTTCAAAATTTTTAGCGCCGAAGTTTATATCATAAATTGTCCGGTTCGATTCCTCATAAGCTCGCTTCTATAAAGTTTAACAAAAGATTTGTTTGTAATTTCGTTTGTTCAAAAGACGGAGTAAATTTTATAAAGCCTATTTTTTGTTAAAAATGATAATTTAAAAAGTTTTTAATCACGAGCAAAATAATACCCTCTAGAATTAAGTGGAGGATTTGAGATCTGAGCGCTTGTGTCACTAAATTGTGAAAAAAGTTGAAAACAAAGTAGCATGACAAGTCCTGAATTACAATGCAAAAACTAAATATTTCGTGACCTGATCAATAGACCAATTCAACGGTTCGAGCCAAAAAGACCAAAGATTTCAACAATTTAAAAATAAAAGCAATATCATTTAAAAACAATAGCATATAAATTGTAAACACTTTTTTATCATACCAAAAAACGAAAGCGAAAAAAAAGAAAATTCGATATCTAATTAAAGAATTTTTATTTACAGAGAAGAAGCATACAGAAGCAGGCATAGCAACAATTATTAAATAAAAATAATAGATATGAACAAAAAGTGAGGAAGATTCGCTAGACCTTCTTGGTATCAATGTCTTTGCAACCAAAAGCTTAGTGCCAACATCAAGCTATAAAAGAGCAACGCAAGCTAAAAAATGTTTTATTTTATTTAGGCAAGAGCATTTGGAAAAACACAAAAATTTTATAAAAATTTTTTAAATCACTTCCAATATCTGATTTCTTCAGACTCAAAAACAATATAGCCTTGCCAAGATCTCCCAGAAAACTAAGTTCCAGGCTAGCGGTTTATGTTAACAACAAACAGGGAAGAACCACTTATTTTTGGAAAAATGAAAAACTATCGAAAAGTACTCAAATGTTTCCTGATTTCTAGAAGCCAATATTCTCACAACCCAATGTGTGCAGTTAAAATGTACACATTAACCCATGCAAAAGAATTAACAGAGCTTTATTGGCCCTGTAAGAAAGAAAAATCCGATTATTTTAAAGAATTTGAAAGAAGTTGCAACTTTAACTGTTTATCACATTTTTAAAGCTCAAGATCATTTAAATATGTGTGACAAGATTATTACAGAAAAGAACAAAGCACCATTACTATCCAATTATATTGAATTTCAATAAAAAAATGGATTAATAAGGATGTTATCTTTCGGGTTTGAAAAACGTCGAGTTAAACTGTAATCCACAAATTCAACCATTGTGAAAAAATAACAAACACTCGGACTGAACGTCAAGCTTTTATCCTAGCTGCTTTAATGAATTGTCAATTTGGGATCAATTCTATTTCAGAAATCTAATAATGTCATTTGTAAGGCTTGACTCGTCTTTAATCAAGCCTTAAGTCTTGGGAAATCTTGAGTCAAGTCTTGACCAAAATTTCACAAATCTTAAGACTTGAGACGAAACATGGTCAGCGCTGATTTCACAATGTAAGACATTTAATTCACTAGAGAACTGATGATCAAGTCTTGAAACTTGTTCCCGGGCAAAAGCTGATTTGTAAAATTATATTTGCAGAGGAATTTGTGAAAACAATTTTTGCAAAATGTTTCTTTTACCCGGAGGTTGGTGGCAGAGCAAATCAGCGCTGAATCAGTCTAAAGACATTCTGTTTTTTAGGATGGCCAGTACTCTGTTCATGTCACTATTTACACTGGCTAGTCTGATTTTTGAGTCAAATTTACTTCATGAAAAATAATATGTTCAGCTTAACTCCCGCCAACAAGGTTTGCTTTATATGCGATTCGAACTTCCGCGTGGGTACTTGTGACATTTAATTTGCGTAGCAAGTCGTAACCACTGAGCTAAATGGGCTTTGGGTTAATTGCCTACAATCCAGCTTATATATAAATAGTGTGCATACTGCTATAGTAATTACCAGTTAGAAGCTACAAAATTATGACTTTATTCTGCTCAGACTTATTTTAGGGTATGAGTAATTTTCAAACTATACAGGATAAGTTTAGCATGGGCGAACTCTATGACCTCAATATTATCATAATGAAGAAATACTGCACATAAAGAAACTTAAAATATTCTGGAGATACCATGTTTCAGAACTGAATTAAGTGTTCGCTCTTGAAGTGCGCTGGTTCAGCGCTGAAAAGCTCTGCGACTCAAGTCCGGGTACATATACGACCAAAATTTGTTTAATTTCAGGGAAATATATAGGAATATGCCCCACCTCCCAATTATGTGTATCTGGGTATAAACATTCAATTTCCACTTTTAATTTGCTCTTTCAAATTTACGAGTGTGAATAAATTTTCCTTTTTGGTATACGCAATTATTACC
>NW_027452481.1:9021-37306 GCF_964194025.1 Convolutriloba macropyga | reverse complement strand
GTAACAGGAAAAAGTTTACTAAAATTACTTTTTTTTGCATCAAAACCATCATGCATGGTACAAAGCGTACAAAACGGCTCATTCTTCAGAAGTAATTTTGTTTTCACATTACAACATCAATGACGGTCACCTCTTTCTTTTTAGTATCTCTTACAATCTAAACATTTTTATAGATGGATGACAAATCAATGATCCCCTTAGACAATTACCTTATGGTTGTAGTATTTTGCTTAAATTTTAAGAATAGATAGTTGACTATATGTTATTCAATAATATGTTGCTCAACAGTATCTTGCTGAACAGTTTTTTGCATCCACTTGCTAGCGATCCTCTCCTGACAGCGAAATTGATAGTTTAAAAAGTATAAAACCTGTGCGGATAATAGATTTTTGGGATCTCAATTTGTGAATTGTACTATACTGTAGAACACCATTGCATTACCTGATATTCAATAAGTCCCAATAACTAATCGTTCAGCTTTGCTATCGCATGAAATTATTTTTGCTGCCGGCATCAGAAAAGTTTTTCAACAAATTTCAAAATGTCTTGATGTTAAATCCTGGTTAATAAACTTGGTCAGTAAGTTGATCAGCCAAAAGTAAGGTAACGTTCATTAAATACCTCTTGTGAACTCAATTGTCAAAATATCAGTTTATCTCTAATATTCAAAGGATTTCTTCAGTTTTAGGAAATCAATGGAAAATTTTTATGGAGCTTAGTAAAGTAAACATTTTTAAAAAATGGAATAAAGATGATAATTTTGGAGAAAAGTTCGCTTAATTACTGATTTTGGAATCCATAAATGTGCCTACACAATCTGGAGGTTTAAAGCCATCCGCTAAATTTTCTAATAAGTCCAATATTTTATTGTTTTGTATTTGATACTTTAAAAAGTTATTAATCACACCAACTCTTTGTAGCTGATTTAGAGTTAAGTTTTTGAATTAACTAATGATTTTCATCGTGAGCAAAATTTAAAACCTATAGAGCAAACTTTCATTTTCAAGGTAAGAATTGTATCACAAATAGTCAAAGTTTCACAAAAACTGCCCAAAACCTTCAAAAATGCTAAAGTATTGTCCAAAAGTTGAAGAAACTGTCCAAAAAGACGAATAACAATCAGAAACAACCAGACTTTGCCGAAACCAACAAAACGTCCAAAAATTGTTTCAATGTGACCAGAAATGGCAAAAATAACACAAACAGTGCAAACTAAATAGGATTTCAGAATTCATAAAAGTCTTTCGGTTCTCAAGGATCTCAAAATCTAATCTTTTTGACATTCACGAACCACGAACTAAAATGTCTCAATGATGAAAAATTATTTCGAAAAGTACACTTTAAATCAAATCCATGGACAAAAATATAATCTTTATAGACAATATTATGTTTTTTTAAAAAAAATTTTTGGTGTTCGTACTTCTAAATTCACACAACAACATATTTTTGAAAAGAATCTTAATTTATTTTTTTTTAAAAAAAACAACTTTTTTTTAAAAAAAAATCGTCCTAAATTTATGTTAAAGGAACCTTTATAACAAAATACAATTATATTTCAAATTTTATTTCCATTTCGTGAATTGGATGTCATAATTTATACTTAATGATCTTAATGTACTTAAATTATACTAATGATTGGATGTCTTAATTTATACTTAATGATCTAATTTTTACTTAATGATCTTAATGATTAATGAAAATTTCAGGTGATTTTTAATGGTATTTGAAGTGGATTATAAGTATGTCCATTCTAGTTAAAAAATTAACGTATTTTAATATTTTCGACAATTTTTTTTACTAGTTGAAATATTTTTATCTGAACTGATGATCAGTTTATCGACGAAGTCGATTGCTATAGTCTAATGTATTGATAAAGAAAAGAGAGTCAGTGACAACTTTTCAATTTCAACGTTAAGGCAGAACTGCGCTTAGCCAATTCGCAGTTAGTCTGTTAGTTGTGGTCAAGGTCACAACTACCTGTCACTGAAAATAAGAGTCAATCGTCGGACGATTGAGAGAGTAGACAAAAGTGATAAGAAATATGTACTGCGATATAAGTAGTATGAATTCACTGCAAGGATAAATGGTGGAGTGTGATACGGGTACCACAGAAATAATTAACAACATTATATTTTCTAAAATAAAAGTTCACTTTAATTTTTAAAAAGCAAAGAGCCTAAAAATATTAGACATTTACATTTCAGGTTAAATTTTACTTTTTGGGAATTCGAATTCAAAATTTATCATTAATAATTCACAATAAATGATATATATTTCCGAGTTTCATTATTATTGACAATATATTTACCTAGTTAAAACAATATATATTCAAGAATGGGTTGAAAAAGTTGAAGAAAAATTTAAAAAATCGGAGCTACGTTTTCTAAAGAAACTGGTGTAGGTTTTCATAGTAGGGTCTGCAAAATCAGTAGAAATAAATTATTTTGCCATACCATTCAATAAATCCACTAAATTTAATTTCTTCTGAAAGTTTTTTCAATTTAATAATGACACCTTTATTTCTAACTAGCATAAAACTGTCTTCCTAAAGTAAATAAAACTTTTCTTCTTGTGCAAAATTTAAACTTTGAAATAGGTATAGAGATTCTTTCATAGGCATAATTAAAATTGTATCAGAAAATTTAAACTTTCTTAAAAATTTTCAAAGACGGTCAAAATTTGCTCAACGAGGAACGAAACTGTCAAAAATAGAACAATCCTGCTAAAAAAAATAAAAACTTGACAAAATAAAGCAAAATGATCAAAAAAGGTTTTTATGTTGACCAGAACTGACAAAAATGGCAGAAAAAGATCAAACTGACCATCAAACCAGAGATCACGACTTGGCAGATCGAGAGGGCTCTCGGGTCGCATGGCTCTCTGAATTTGAAACTTAAAAGTAATCTGTATTGAAAAATTTTATTTATTAAAATCCACTGCCAAAGTCTTTATAGTCATTATAATATCTTTAAAACATTTTTTGGCGATTCGCATCTCTAAAGCAATTAACACTAATATATTTTCCAAAACAAAAATCAAATTTTAATTTTAAAAAAGTTAAAAACATTTTTTTTGAAAACATCAGTAATTTTTTTCCAGTAGAGCTTAAAAACAATAGAAATTTACATTTCAAGTTTAACTTACTTTTCTGGAAATAGATTTAAAATACTATACTTAATAATTTACAATAATTGATATATATTTCACGGGTGTCTGAAGCGGTTTATAGTTTTTTCAGGTATCCCATTCTAGTTGAAGTTATGACCGAGTTTCATTATCTTTGACAATATGTTTTAACTAGTTGCTTTATTTTGATCCAAACTCTCATGCATATTCTTGTTTGTATTCTTATTTATTTTCCCACTTATGTTCAAATTTTTTTCTCATCAGTAATCTCAATATTATTCGACTTGTTAAAACCTAATTTAGCATTGTGGCCACTTTCACTGATATCAGTAAAAGAGAAGGTTTTCTATGTGTTACCATTATTGTGGCAAAAAAGTGACGGTTTGTATAAAACGTACAACAATTCTCATTCTTCGCCATTCTTCGCATTTTTTAAATATTATTTCCTGTTTTTGTTTTACCACATAATTGACAGTCAACTCTATCTGTGAAGGAGTTCTTACAATCTCTTTTATTTCTAGAACAGAAAACTTAAGATAACTTTAGAATATTAATTGATTGTTACCATATTTTGCTTAGCTTGAGAGTTACAGACTTTACTGTACCTTGCTTAACAGTTTGTTGCTAAACATTGCATTGCTTATCAGAAGTTTGATGTGCACTTTTTCTACCTTTACTTGTTACAACTGCCTTTCTATCAATGACAAGGAAAGAGTTCGTTTCAGTGGTTCCAAATATATCAACAAATTACGTTTTCACAATTTTTTGTCAACTGTTTTATACGCCATACTGTAGATTACCAATGCAATACATGAAACTCAACTTGTCTCAATAACTTATTGTTCAGCTTCGCTGATTCATAAAAAGTGCGCTGCTCAGAATATTGAAAAAAAAATCAAAAATGAAACAATCAATGTTTTGTTGAGTTTCGGTTCATAACTCAAAAAATCTCGATGACGTCCTTGTTAAAAAAACCTAACAATCGACCAAAACAAAAAGTGACTTGATTATCCAAGCACCAAATGTGCAAGAAAGGTCTTGAAATTTCTTTTGTGAATTCCGAATTCCCATAATATCAAATTATTTCTAATCTTCAAGTGGTGGCATCAGTTTAGAAAAACCATGGAGTATTTTTATATATATATATATATATATATATATATATATTTGTTTTGAGCATAATAAAATTTTTCTTAAATACTGATTTAGAAATTCTTAATTGGATCCCCACTATCTGGAGAGTTAAAGTAAAGTCGCTACCCCATTCGACAAGTTCACTAATTTCATTTATGTTTGATAGTTTATTGAAATTATTATTCACACCACCTCTATCCAACAAACCTAAAATGTCTTTTTCAAAGTAAAAATAGATTTTTAAAATTTATAAAGCATAGAACCTTTCATATTCAGTGTGAAATATATATCAGAAGATATCAAATTTTCCCAAAAACTATCCAAAACTTTCAAAAAGGGTCAATGATTGTCTCAATTTGCCCAAAATTGCAAAAAGTTGTTTAAAAAAACGACCAAAAGAAGTTGACAAAAGAAATGATCAAAGCTACAAAAAAGTCAAACTGAATATCAATCGAGAAGCTAAAATTTTGCAGATCCAGAAGAGTCGGGTTTCAGAGCTCTGAGAACCTAACATTATCCGGATATCATATCCCGCAAACTATAATGACCCCAGAAATAAAAAGAAATTGGTTTGAAAAGTTTACTTTAATTAAAGTCCATTGAAAAAATATTTTAAATCTGTACTCTATTTTTCAACAGTTTTCGGGGATTCGTGCTTCTTAGACAATCTTAAACTATAGGGGATTCTTAATCTAAAGACAATATATTTCATATAGTTATCATTACATTGTATTTCTTTAAAAAAAGTTAACATAAGTTAGCATTATGTTTTTTAAAATCATCATTTTTAATTTTCAACAGACCTTAAAAACATTGTACATTTGCCTTTTTTCAAATTTAACTTACTTTTCGTTAATTACATTTCATGACTATACTTAATCATTTAAAATAAACAGTCTATATTTGACGTGCGTTTTCATTGGTCTTTACGTTCATGAAGTATGTTCAAACTGACGACAAAACTAACGGTTTCCTTGGACATCACACGATAGTTGCAGTACCTTGCTTAATATTAAACAAACAGAAATAACAGCATTTTGTTTAACTTTATCTTGCTAAAAGTTTGTTTTGCATGTTGTACTTGCTAGGGCTGCTCTCCCATCAAAGACAAGGAAATCGTCCGTTTCCTTGGTTTCAAATCTATCCGGACATTACTTTTTTTGCAGTAACATTTTGTCAACTAGTTTATCCGTCATACTGCACAAAAACCACGCAATACTTGATTCTCATTTAGTCTTTGAGTAATTAGTTTTGCCGTTCTTAAGAAATTGGTTTGCTCAGAAAATCAGAGTAATTCCAAAATGAAAACATAAATTTGTCGTTAATTTTTGTTTATAACTCAAATTGAGGTCAAACTGTCTCGAAGTTGAATTACTGGTTATAGACTCAACAACCATCCAAAGATAGGAACTAATAAATCGGGTAACAAAAGTGCGGGAATGCTTATAAAATTCCCAATAAGAACTCCTTATGACAAAGTTCCTCGGCTTTAGTAGTTTTGTTCCTCTGAAGGAAGATTTGATATTATCGAAGTTCATTCACTTTTCAAAGACCCGAAACGAAGTAATTTAACACAGAAGTATGCTTCAATATAAAGTTTTCGTTTAACTTGAATAAAAGTTACAGTTTTAATTTTGTTTCTGATTGTTTTCAGGCTATAAATCTACTGATAGTCACGTGGTTTTGCAGGTCAAAATTGGTTGTAGATATGGATAAAAAATATTTATACAGTTATCCTACGCGTCAATTTTGCAGAGCAAACTCAATAGTGATTGTGTAGAACGACTCTCAGTTATTCTATGCTAACAAATGGAATCTTTTCGAATCAATTTGAAGAAATTGATGCACATTTTAAACACGTTTTATAAGTCAAACATAAATGCACACCGATTTGCTGATAGTGAGTTATATGAAGCTTAAGTTTCAGCTTCACCAAGATCTGTACTATTGATAATGATTATATAGATTTTCAAGCGTTAACAATTTGATTGCGCTTGAATGCATGTAGCTATGAATTTCGCTTGTCATGTTCCGCTAAATGTACTGTTCTCCTGTTTAATTTGTCATTAAAAGATTCTTTAAATAATAAGCTCAGCTGAAACATAAAGGTCCCTAATTTCCGTCGTAAAACTGTCATTTCCCAATGGTAGTAGAGTGGCGAGTGGAATCTTGTCTCATGGAATCTTCATCTCTTTTTCAAATTTTTCCTGATTGAAATCACTCCAACAGACCTTTCGCTGGTTTCCTCAACTCTATCCAAAATATAATATCACCACTGTCTTCAAATAACTAACTGTGTTTGCTTTTTTAAGGCTTTCGTTTTTCGTAGATTACCATTTCTACCGAATATTCGAAAAGGCAAATACTCATTACAGAACGTATACCTATTCAGGTTCAATCCAGCTCCAATTTATTGAAAAATTTTCAGTGCATGGTACAAAGGGTATACAAACAGTTCTTGTTGCGGGCAGGACGGGATTTAGAGCCGATGCTTCCTTTTCAAAATTGTATGAACTGACTGGAGTCAACGGTCTGGTTTTTAAAGTCTACACAACAGTACGCATTGCCGTTAAGCAAACATTCCCGCTCAGTGACCTGTTTCACAACACTGCATACTTTGTTTTCCTGCAAGGTCCAACCAATCGATCCCAAACTCTTCTAAAGTGGGGTGATGCATTTGGGCTGCGCTTCCAAATGATGGCTTGTTGGATAACATGTTCGTCTATCCCTTTTTGTTCCGTGTCGCAACGTAGTCTTAAAACTGTCATTCAGCTCCATCATATTTTGTGCCATTTTTGTTGATCTACTCACTCGGCTTGCCTCTTCCTGAAATTTATTGAAATTTTGACTTGATGCAAATATGTTGTCTGACTTGAGTATAACTTCAATTTGATTGCTTCTCACAGCTAGACATGTACACAGACAGCCCCAACGCTTATCGTTTCTTTTTCTGATCTTCACAGTAAAAGAAGAGTCATAGTAATCTACTCCAATATTTGCAAAGGCTCATAAAACATCTAACCAATCTTCATTTAAATCTGCAATTAATGTTCTTAAAATTCTGCTCTGCTTTTCTGCGGTTAGTATTTTTGATTTTGATTCACTTTCGGGCATTCTGTCATTGATGGATCAACATTTTTGTAACAGCTCAACGCCTCAAATGTGTGATGTTTCCAGTGTAGCCAGGTTGGATGCTTTGCCTTGAAGTATAATTGACTTTTGCGACATCTAAACTCGTCAAGAACGTCCTTTTACATAAGGAAATTGTTAGAAATGTAGAACTTTCCTGCATTTTGGAATATCGTTTACATCTTTGAGACACTTTATCTCTTCAGTGAACGGCTTTTTTGCTGTAACTTGGCTTTTTTTTAAATCTGTCTTGATTATAAGAGCTGTTGGTTTGGGTTTGCTCAATGATCTCTCTAATTATTCCGCTGTATACACTAGACTGCTGATATCATTGACTCTAGACCACTAAACAATAGCTTTCAATGTTTTCAGCCTGTGTTGTGAAGACTAAGGCAGGTATATTCCCTTATTCTGAGTCATAGGCTCGGTTCACTTGCTCTGGGAACTTACTCCCTTGTTGCTCAAACCGCGAGGGCCTAGCGAGCCTTTCGCGTCTCATGAGATCAAAAATTTTGTTAGCTCAGTTGCCCTTATGAGCTGGGTTAATGAAAACGGTTATCTGTCTTTGCTGTGAATCATCATTGTATCCATTATCTCTTCAATTTGAAGGATCAAAAAAACTTTTTGTTTACAATGCAACCTTTTTATCCACTGCCCTACTGTAGTTGGACAACAATTGCAGTTATGTTTTTTTGATGTCATATTCCTTTACTCTCCCGTTTTTTCAACTTTTCCTTCAATTCCATACCAGGTATAAAAAGATGTTTCATTAGTTTCATCAAGCCTGCAACAACATTTGCTGCAAATTTAGTTGAATTTTCATGGGTTTGAGAGCGTAAATACGTCACTGTACACATCTTGTCTTCAGAAGCATCCATCGATAGATGAAGTCATTTTGTTCCTCGTTGTATTCATTTACGTTCTATCAAGGCCCATTTTAGCCATAAATGGAAGTATTTTTTTCCAATTCATGAATACTGCTGGCTAAACAAGCTCCATGATCTCCATTTCATTGATCAAACTCTCTCCATTCGTGGTCCAGTTGCCTTTATTGAGTCGGCTGATGTGAACGCTGAATGGAGCAAACAATCGAATCTGTTTGAATGCCGAAGGGATTGGTGACAGAATATTCTTAGTCAATGGATTTTCTTTTTTTTTGTTGGAACATCTGCAAATATGTCGGCTAATGTCTTTAACAGTCTATTTTAGTCAACTTTTGACAATTCCTCCATATTGTTTCAAAATCGACACGTTTTTTGTTACTCATCAAGTTCAAGCCTTCGTGAGTTGCTTCAACAAGTTGCATCTTTGTTGCTTACCCTCTTTTTCCATTCTAGAGAGAAAAGGTTGCAACTAATTAGAGACATCGATTGTTTTTGTTTGTTTTTACCCATTTGATGACATCGTCAGTGTAGAGTTTGTTTGGTATTGCATGTGCCGTTATAAGATTGTTTTCTTGTTTTTCGAATCCCGGTCGTTTGAAATCATAATTTAGGCAAGTTGAAGAACTGTTAACTCAAAATACAATGCACTGATCTTCGAATATTTGAAGAAGTTTGGTAGTTCGCTGGCGCTACTGCAATTTTTCTACTGTAAGGAAAATTGCAATTATGGTATGATTACTCTGGTTTTGGTCGTCAAGGGTATTGGTGCTACAAAAAATCTTAAAATCGTTCAAATCATACCACATCTTTCTACTGGCTTTTAGTTTAGCTATATTTCATTGTTTTTTGATGCTAAATTGCGCTTAGCACAAGATAATGCGATAAATTTTAATTCTTCAAAAAAATGTCCTCCACATTGCATAGTCGATTATTTCGACGAATTTTTTTCTCGACACCTGTTTTTATGGTTTACTGATTCTGCAAGCTCTTAGGTTTAAAATCAATTTTTATATACGCTCCAATGAGTAAATCTGAACAAAGGCTAATATGTAGTTGTTTCGTTGGTTTGGCTCTCGACCTCACGATAAAAAATCCCAAATATTTTCTTTGAATGACTGAGAACTGAGTTCCGAGGCTATTTTGTAATCATAAATATCCCACAAGGTTCAAATTGTCGCAGCCATTTTCATTTGTTTTCTGTGGAGGCAAAACTGCAAACAAAGATATATATATATATATATATATATTTATATATATATATATATATATATATATATATATATATACAAATATATAATTATATATATGTATATAAATATATATTTATATATATTTCTTCCTTTCATGGCACCACTGAATGACAACTCCGAGGGAACATCAAACAAGTTTTTTCATATTCACAAACTTTGTTGTCCAATGAGTGTTGTTCGAGTCTTATTCAAAGGATGATGCAAGTATCCAATAAAAAAATGTTGTCTAGGATTATTTTCAAGTGATAGTAGATTTGTTTATCTTGTTTTAGCCGTCTTATGTGTTTATTAAAAGATTGAAGGTTATCCGAGTGCTTGGACTGAACGCACATTTGAATTTAGTCTCTCTGTTTTTAGATGAATATTTTCAAACTCCTACTATATTGTCCAGTTAATGCCAAATACATTGACTAAAAGATCGGTTTATTTGCCTGTCGTCTTTTCTCCACACATATATTGATGAAATGAATCGCTGATCAACTATCAAGAACAGTGTATGTGTTCAACCTGTAATCACAGTTCTTTTTTGAGACATGAACTCTTAGAAGAAGCTAGTAATGGTTGATTAATGTTATGCATACGTTGACTGCGGGAGTGCCCTCGTCCTTTCGGTTCTCTGAGTGGAGCAAAAGTTTTCTGGTTCATCCATTTATACAGCACGAACTGACATAAAAATCTTTGATTGCATGTCCTTCGCCAAAGACAACCCCTGACATAAGCGTTGCTTCCTCCCTGCTGCGTAATTGTTGAAATTTCTGCTTAAAGAAAATGTGAAGAATTCGATCACTTAAACAGCCTGCTTTGTATAATTCTACGTCTTTGTCTGGAAGTTTATGGATAATAAATTTGGAAGGACTCCTGTAATCATCGATGAACATCTGATGAGTGTCCGCAAGTCAAATAAAGTGAAGCGTCACAACTCGTAAAGTCTTATCAAATTATCAGTAAAAATTTCCCACTTTGAGAGCTTCTTCAAAATTTATGGACAAAATGGTGGTCTGCAATCAAGTAAAACACTATAATGTGCTATAATTTTGTGAGTGCCATCAGATGGTGACTGTTATATTTCTAGTTTGGCTTTTTTTAAGTTGTATTGAAGTCTTATGTTTACTACAACTGTCAGTCTTTATCAACTTTTCGCGGTTTTTTTTTCTCTCGCTCCTTCCACATACAGCTGAAAACTCTTCATCCACTCTAGACATCATTTTTCAAACATAATGAGATCAGTTCTGTTGTCAATCTCAATTCCTATTATCAACTAATTTTTTTGAGAAATTATGGCACCTTATAATGTTTTACTTGATTGCAGACCTCCAATATGTCCATAAATTTTGAAGAAGCTCTCAAAGTTGGAAACTTTTACTGATAATTTGATCAGATTTTATGAGTTGTGACACTTCACTTTATTTGACTTGCGGAGACTCATCAGTTGTTTAACGATGATTACAGGAGTCCTTCCAAACTCACTCTCTATAACATTCCAACCAACGACGTAGAATTATACAAAGGAGGCTGTTTAAGGGATCAAATGCTTCACTTTTCCTGTAAGCAGAAATTTCAGAACGGTCAGTGTCTCTGACTGGGGTTCTGGTATTTGATCCAGTGTAGCCAGGGTCACACCGGACTAATCCGCCCGTTCGAAAATATTTCCATCGAAGTTCTTCAACATCAATTGTGGTAGAGCACAGCTGATTGAACATACTTTAGTGTATTGCAAAGCAAGTCTTGGAAAAACTCCTCAGTCTTTAGGTAATGATGAGCATCAGCGTGAATTTCAAAATCGTGAGACGGGACTATGTCTGTTCAGTTCAGGTTGAACAGTTTTCCATTGGGCAAACATTTCACTAAAAAAATAAAAGTTTTGAAGTGTTTCGATGAAAGAAATTCAATATTCAACCGAGTTACAAAGTAGCATGATAAATCAGGTACCAAAAATGCGGGAACACTTATAGGATTTCTTTGCGAACTGCAAAAGTTTCATAAAGTCTTCTTATTTTGGCTTCCGTTGGTTTCAATAACACCAATTTTAAAGTATTCTAGGCTGCGTTGTGGCTTGTAAGAGAAATTGACTCTGCAATGTGTATAAGTTTCCCTTAATGGGTACCAGTGGTTTTCTGTGTCAAAACGCTTCGTTGATTGGTTGTATTTAAATATGTAGATAGAATGTGAAAGGTTATTCTTTAAGTGCAGCTTCGATATCAATGGAAGTCTCTTAACGCTCTTGATATTTTTGTTGAAAATTTGTGCTGACAACAGAAAATATCGCGAACAAAGCGTAAAATTTCTGATGCATTCCGGTAACACATTTATTAAATTTACGTTAATTGCGAACTGACTTTCTGAAAGTGTGTGAGATTGAGTTTGAGTATCAGTTTGCTTTCAAGTATTCATATTGCCGTAATAATAAATGTTGTTACTTTTTTGAATAAGTGATTAAATTCAATGGGCCTTGATCAATTGTAGAGTTTAATTTTGGTTATCTACTATTTATTTTGTCTTGGAACTATTATATATTTTATATGTTCTAGCTCCCAACTACTCATACAATTGCCCTTGAGAGCAAAATTATCCTATTTATTACAGAACCTTTACCCAAATTTGACATGAAGCTTCATATTATAGAGGCCACTCAATTGATGCTCTGTCATATCCTCGGTACTTCATTCAAAATGCTTCAAAATGTTAAATTTAGTTAAAAAAAAATTCGGCACTTTTCTGCTTCTCCGTAAAAAAAATTTCTCCAATTCCTATTTCTTCATTTCCATTCCTGTACTATAATCTTGTGATATCTCGAAATCGTTTAAAATTTCAACATTTTTACTAAATCCATTTTTATTTTTTTCTTTTCTTCAGCACTTTTGATAGTCAAGATATTTTTCATTTCAGAATATATCCTCCTGTTGGTGTTTTTAACACCAAATTTTTCGAAACCTAACTTTTTCCACAGCTTTCAATCTGGTTTTCATTAAAATACTCAGAACGGTTTT
This sequence comes from Convolutriloba macropyga, assembly GCF_964194025.1. Classification (NCBI taxonomy): domain Eukaryota; kingdom Metazoa; phylum Xenacoelomorpha; order Acoela; family Convolutidae; genus Convolutriloba; species Convolutriloba macropyga. The sequence continues at coordinate 24,796 of NW_027452481.1, read as the reverse complement.
GCCCATATAGCTTTGTCCACTAGAGACTCCGCAGGGTTTAGTTCAGGATGCTAAGTTTATTCACCAGCAACATTTCTATTTTAAAAAAATTATATTTATGTTCTTCAGAGTTTGATCGCACATAGCTGACAAATCTTTTTTTTCCGCTGATATAACCTATAATTTTTAATAACAAAAATATTCAATAATTAATCAGCAAAGCACCAGCTTGTACTAAATCAGATGACTCAACAAATTAAATACATTATGACCACTCCAATGACGTAAAGCTGGATTTTATTGAGATCAGTGATATGTAAATGATGCTAAAATCCTGGAAATTTGGTGCGCAGCAAATCTCTGACACTGTTGCCGGTTTCGTTTTACTTCGAGCTGCACTGTTTTTAACTGCTCTTTTCCATGATCTGGAAGAAAGTTGACATTGACTGGAAATGTTTTGTGTCACTTGATACTGGCAGCACCTATCCAATTAATGGTAAGAAGAAAACAGACTTTATTTTTATCGCGCTCCGATTTCTGATATTTAGCACATGCAACAATTGCATTTTGTTTTAGAAAAATTAGGTGAACTATTTTCGAACCCGCGTGCCTTAAACTTTAGGTCAGTTATTAATCTGTTACAATTACAAAAGTTTGGGCAAAGACAATTTTAGAACTCAGACGCAGCCCAATTACCCGGGTCGAGGTGTCACCACCATCCAACGCAAAATTATCTAAGATAAGCGGTTAATGCGGAAATTTTTGTAAGATAAGCGGTGAATGCGGTGAAATTACATAAATCAGGCGGTGAATGCGGTGAAAAAAAATTTATCGGCTGGTAGCGCTGAAATTACATAATTTAACAGCTGAATTTATCGGTGAAATTACATACATTCACCGCTACGAAAAGAAGTGTCCAAATTATGTAAGATAAGCGGTGAACGCTGTGAAATTACATAAATTCACCGCACAATTTAGTGGTGAACTTACATAAATTCACCGCTTAGAAAAAATTGTTAAAGATGTTTGAGATTAGCAAAGAATGCGGTGAAATTAATGGTGAGTGTGGGAGGAATTGTTAGATTTGCCTTCCCAGTAAAACTACCCCTTAATCTTACATCTTTTTGACGCTTTTTCTAAGCGGTGAATTTATGTAATTTCACCACTAGAGTAAGCGGTGAACTTACAAAAATTCACCACATTTCACCGCTAAAATATGTAATTTCACCGCTAAAAATTGCAAATCATACAAAAATTCACCGCGCATGTTTTGCAGAAAGTAGAGTGAACTCGATTTATATTCAAACAAAAAATAATAGAAACTAGTGAGAGATGGCGCAGTGGAAGAAGAAGTGGATGACATGCAGGAGGTGAGAGGTTCAGACCCTTGTAAGGGCGGTGAAATTACGTATTTTGGCGGTGAATTGTGGTGAATCTTTGTAAGATCACCGCTTAGTCTAGCGGTGAACTTACATAATTTCACCGCATTCACCGCATTTCACCGCAAAATTATGTACGAAATTTGCGGTGAAAAAACTAACTTTTCACCGCTTATCTTACATATTTTTGCATTTTTTTCGCGAACCGGGTACTTGTCTAAGAACAGAGGTAGATAATACTTGTTTGTTGTGCAGTAGGGGAACATGCACATCTATTTATTATAATTACTTTTCAATATATAGATGCGGCTTCTAGAGACCCGCGTAGTGGTGTAAGTTTAAGTTTCAATGCGGTAAATTCAAAAACGGTGCTGTGATTTTTCATAGCGGGAGTTCACTGTTCCGTTCGTTGGGTGGATTATACCCCTGCCCCCTGTTTTTGATGTTGTTGATCAGCTTCTTATTTGTATCTTTACTAATAGCAATATCTGTTGCTGGTCTTTTATTAGTATTTCGTGAGCAATTGATTGAATCATTTGGTTAATTGTTTCTTATTTGATCATTTGTTTGCAGCTAAAAATAAATAAAAGAAAATATAAAATTGTAAAAATTCTCGAACGTTGGTGCATCGTCAGATGGTAAAAACTAGTTAGGTTAAAAAATTACAAATATGCATTTATACAGGAGAATTACTTAATTATCTATTTACACTTTCCAATTTTTCTTGAAATCCAAATGATTTTTTACCCTAATTTTTGTTAAAATCTTAAAAGAATTCCGAGAACGTTAAAATGTGTCTTTCTCTTAGTAAGTTTTGAATGGGATATTTTTGTTTTCATGAACAATTTAACGTTGCTCACATGGCAATTCAAATTTTTTTTTGCAGAACCTGCTTTCGGAACATATTATCTCAGGTTTTATTCCCTGCTCTTGTACTCGTCTCGCTTATTCAATTGTGGCTTGCGTCTACTAAAGTGTAGAACTTCATTGGTCATAAATTTTTCGGTATCCTGGAACTGGTCTTTTGTCTTATAATTAAAGGCTGTTAGAGCCCAACAGCATTCCACAACATATTGGCCCACTGGAGAATCAATTTTTTTGATGCTCCAAAAATCTCGTGCTCAAATGTTGACCAATTTGGCCGACATAGGTGGAATTACATCACAAGAGATTTCAGGTTGCTATTAAAACTAGACCTCAGGGATCGTAAGCAAGCTTGTAGTTTTTGCATTGTGAAGATGGTTGTACTTTTGCACGTTTTCCCCCGTTTTTCGCTTCAATTGTTCTCTGATGATACCTCGGTACTGCAAGAAAAATCTTTCGCTTGTAGTTTTAGTTTCCTATGTTGTAATTCCTCGCCACCACTCTTCAGTTGAGGTTTACTGATAACTTTTTGTAAAGCATCGTTGATTATCCTGGATATCCAACCTCCAGGGTAATGGTTTTTTAACCAATTACTTTTATTTCCCTTCAGAGTTTTGTCAAAATTTTACCATGTGCTGGTGCTTCTAAAATCATTCTCATCTACGTTTATTTCCTTATGCCGTTTTGGTGCAAACCTACGGAAACTCAAGACAACTCCCGTATCAGCTGGCTTCTCTCACCACTTGCAAATAATTTCGTTACAAATTGAAATGATGTTCTTGCCTGGAAAGGCTAAATTACCGTTTTTTGTCTGTCCTCTCCCGTGTGATATGCAATTTTCAATGAAAAGTGTGTTTTTTTCAGAGCAAACTGTCCTGTACAACACTTGCTGTACAAGTTATATAGTCTACATATTGTCCGAATGATTGCTTGTCTATCTAGTTTGTCACTTTTCTCGGAAATTAGTGCAATGTCACACCATTTCTTTCTCTTAGTGTAAAGTTGATCATCAATATTCAAGCATTTTGTTTGGAACCAATTCTCACATTGTTTATGATTGACTCCTTTTTTTCTATATGTGACATTAGGGTTGCCTTCAGAGCAGGCCTCAAGTTCAATGTAGTGAGCCCATTGACGATCTCTTTCAGTGACTTGATCTGATGTTCAAATGATTTTTTTTGCAAAAGTTTGTGCAAGTGATGCCCTCATTGCTTAGACATCTACTTGACAAAGCCGCCTGTCATTGCTTTTGAAACAAACATTTATCACAACTAGCTTCAAGAGTGATTTCAAAAATTATCTTTGCCTCTCTGTGTCATGGTCACTAGTGTAAAGTCTCTTCAAGGCTATTTAAATTACGTCATTAACTAGTACGTTTGTAAATAGGCTCTCACGTTCAAAGAAACAATGCTCTCCGCAGGACCCAATTTCATGTGTTTTCAAGTTTTCTCAATGCGTTGAGCGTCTGCGTAACAATGTTAGCACCCGTTTTTTTTATCAAAGAATTGCTTGAGGAATTTATTTAAATTGTAATAATTAATACCAGTTATAGACAACACTGGGCGTACAGAATTTTCTACCTTTTGCACTATTGCTAGACCATAAAGTCTCGCGAGTTTTGCTCCCCTTGCACGTATTTTTTGATAGTATTTTTGTTTAATTTAGAATTCTTGCAAGCAACACATTGTTGATGTGTTTTTCAATCTTGAGAGCAAATTTTTGGAAACTGAGAGCTATCAGGAACTTCAATCAGCTTTTTGTGATACGATTGTCTTTCAAATAAAATCCGGTGCCTTAAAAAAAGTACAGCCACGATGTCGCAATCTTTCAGAACAAAACAAAACCTCTGTGAGCGGGCTTTTTCTTTGACCGTTTTAACGTAGTATTTTGCAGAGGCTTCTATTTCTCACAATCTTTTACCATCACTTCCGCTCTCCTTTGTGGACCAGTTTTTCCATGTCTGTCAAAACGTGCATGTAATTGAATTTATCGCGGAATGGATGTTTTGGGCAAAAAGAGAAAAGATTTTATACAAAAGATGGTAAGCTAATGCTTTCAAGTATTTTGATAGAATTGAAATTATTTTCTTTAAAGGCCTGTCTTGACGGCTTTTTCAAATTGGCAGCCGACCTTAGTTTAACTTCTAGTCTAAAATTCCAAATTGATAAACGTATTTTGAAGGCTTTAGAACCGAGCAATGTGTCGTTCATAGCCCAACAAGCAGTTCACTCCTACACAAGCCAGCACTGCGTGAAGATTCGCTTTCTTTCCTCTGATTTTGTTTTGTTCTAACCTAGGTAGCCTAAATTGAAAACTACATTCGGCTTGATCAGAGAAAACATTATTTTTTGGAGCGAGAAATTTCACAAAGTTCGGTATAACACAATTTTCAACGCATTTTTCTGGATAGAGAATCTTACCAACTCAATTTTCTCGCTTTTCTAGTTTTTTCGTAGGTTCCAGAAGTCTTCCACATTTCAATTTTCCTTAGAACACTTTCCAACAAACACAGTGGCAAGCGTGGTGTTACTTACAAAAGGTCCACTTGAACTACGGACAACAAAGATCAAGTGTCCAAGATGACCTCGTTTGCATTTCGCTTCGCTCTTGCTTGACGTTGACGTTTACCCACCCTCGGTTTACCATTTCGCTTCTCCAATAAACCGCATATGTTCTTTCGGTGGCGCCAATTGATATCCCATGTCTTTAATTCCAGGGCAGATTTTTCACGTAGCTCACTGCACTGCTTCAAACAATGCCCTTGGTTTCCTTGATTACCCAAAAAGCTTTTTCCGGTAGGATTTTTACAAAATCTGGGGCTCACTTATTTGTACAGGACACAATAGCTTTAAAACAGTTTTGCAGCAGTTACTCCACAGGGTCGTCTGGGTAATAATGCTTAAAGTCGAACAAAAAGAAACTCACATCTGCGAACGGCAAATTTTACAGGCACTTTTAAGTTAAACACGGCTTTGTTCATCACGTCAGAACAATGGATTATTCTGCAAAAGATAATGCTTAATACAATCTGTTGATGAGGTCATTGACAAAATCAGATTGGAATTTTTTTAATATGAATTGGTTTCTTTTGACGCAATTGGCGCTTTCATAAAGGAATGGTTTTCGTATTTCATTTTCTGGCTTTGCTTAATGACAGCTGTCCTGATTCAGTTACACGCTTTTTTTTGGAAAGCTAATCACTTTTTTCGAAGGGTGCGTTTAGGGTACCATTTAAGAATAGTGCGTCGAAGGGTGCGTCCAGAATACCATTTAGGGCAAACCTCCACGAACCTGTGCAAGCTTGTTGCCAAGTTTACTAAGAGGCTGGCCACGTCTATAATGCCACCGGATGATTTGATTGCATACAATGGTTGTCGACTAGTGGCTCTGGATAAATGTCCAAGTGTGAGACCTATGGGTATTGGTGAAGTAACGCGTCGTATCACCGGACGCATAATCGTTGACTGCATCAGGCAATATCAAACATCCCTCGAAGGAAATATGCAGCTGTGCCTGCGTCAGAAATGCGGCATAGAACATGCCATACATTCGCTTCGCCACAGTTTTGATGATTCCGAAAACGAAGCAATTCTACTAATTGAGGCCAAAAACGCATAGACAAACAGCATTAGAGAACGTGAAAACTTTATGCCCATCTTTGCATGATGCCTTACAGAATTCCTATAGCCACCCGTCTCATCTCTTCATCGGTAAGTTCACCATTCTGTCTCAAGAAGATACGACACAAGGCGGTCCCCTTGCGATGGCAATGTATGGAATCGGAATCCTACCCCTAATAACAAGACTTCACAATAACTCCTTGACACAAAAAAGTTATGCTGACAATGTTAGCGTCGTCGGTAAGTTGAAAGATATCAGGTCTTTACACTGTCTGGAGGGGAACAACTTGGAGTGCAGCATCCGGCTAAGTGCTACTCATCATCCCAAATTTTCCTACCTACATCCATCGTTGCCGGATGGTGTACACGGCCCTTTATTATTGTTTTTAACGAGAATTTAAAGAGCAGAAAAATTTTGTCTTTAATTCTCTGATAATCTGCCTGCTACAGGAAAATTTTGTTGAGCATCGATATATGGCATTAATGTTAGTTGGAAAACCCAACGAGCAGCAGGATCTTTTGAAACCTTTCAACTTTTTGATTAACCGTTGTGGATGTGTGTCAAACAAAAAATTCAAATAGTAGTAGACGGATCTTTAAATAGACAGCATTTTCTCCGTGGGAAAAAGTTGCGAACGGCTAGAGTTTTCCTGATGAAGTTCACAAAACTGGTCATTTAGATCGTTTTATTTCTATGTGAGTGTCACAGGAGAAATTGGAGGAGATAGCAATAACCAGCCGACAAGTTTAAACTGGAAAAAGATTGTCCAGTGGTACAACACCACGTTGAGTGTGGTGGTACAGAGCATAATGTGGAATGGGGCATTTTCGATGCATGTCGTGGGGTCAAAGAACTAAAGGAAGCGATTTACATTAGAAAAGTGAAACCGCAACTAAATACGAGCAAAGAGAGCCCGGGCGGGAATTGACCTTGAGGTACTAGTTCAAAAGCAAAAAGTGACTTTTGAATTTCAAAAACTATATTTGCGTACCCATAAATACGCAGCATCTGGTGATCTTTCTGCTTTGAATCACTCGACAGCATCTTGATACATCTAAACTGAAAGCAGTGTTTGAGAGTTTTGTTAACAATCATACCAGACCAGTTTTCTGGGTTTTGGCTTTTCTTCGAAAACTTCCATTAAAATCGGAGAAACTGCTCCAGAACCACTTGTTGAAACTCAAATCCTTCGAAGCCTGATTGAAATGCGGGGCAGTGTATTTGGGGCATTTTGGTTTGGAAAAGTCTGTCTCATTCTACTCAATACACCAATTTCTATTTTAACTGAGAGCATCTGAAGATGGATACCTAAACGCATTGAATAATTTTCTATCAACTATGTTATTACGCTCTGTGCGCGATTTAAAACGTAGCAGAAAAGCTAGAGGACAGTTTGACTTTATAAAGTGTCGACTTGTGAATAGAATGGACAATTACTTTGAGTTTGAGAACGAAGCCGGACTGATAAATGGAATGATAGAATGATTGCTAACAAAACTCTAAGAAAACTGCTGTCAGTTCAGAAGCGGCAACATGCTGCTGAGTCAATCAAAGCAAAAAGATCACCAATTGCTGCATATTTTTTTCAATAGGCAAACATTTCTTCTACAGCATGGTTGCAATCTGAGTTCAGAGCGGGATGAAAAAATATAAAAACTTTGTCCTGTTATGATTGTCCTTTCACAATTGAACAAAATCCCTTCCTACAAAACTCTGTTTGTGAAAACGAATTTGCAATCTAGTTGTTGGTGTTGCAGAGGAAGGAATTGTCAATTAAAGTTTGAATCGGTTGAAAATCGAACGTTTTCGTACACTGCGTTCATCATCAGGTCTACTTAGACCCGATTTCACAATCGTATGTAATCATGTACAAAATATTTACACTTGTCATTGACTCTATCTGTAAATTCTAAAAAATGAGTGAAAATAACAACAAATTTTTTAAATTTATTTACAGTTAGAATCAGGTTTTTATTTTTTTTTAAATTTAATACACCAAAAAATTTCAATCTTTCATTCGGAGTTTTTGCATTTTACGGTAGTTTTTTTTAACTCTTGAAATGGAGTTTTTACTTTCATTCCTATCTCTGCTGTTATGCACTATGTTTTGGGGCTGCCAAAATTTCGAGTTAACAAGTACCAAAGAAATTTTTGAAAATCAAAAGTCAAAATTTTAAGCTTTTGAACTAATACTTCATTTAGAAGTCCCACCTCATGTGTATTTAGTTGCATATTTCAGTTTTTGATGTATATTGCTTCCGTTGTATTTGGTTTTTCAACCCCGCCACATAGCAGATTTTCAGAGATTTAAAAACCATATTTTTCTAGTCTTTAAGTTCTTAAATGGCACTCTGGACGAATTGTTCGAAAACAGTGCTTAGCTTCGCAAAAAAAGCGTGTAACTTATTCATTTGTCAAAAAAGAAAACCAGAAAATGAAATACGACAAAAATTTTTTATGAAAGCGCAAATAGCGTCAAAAGGAAACAATTCAAATTAAAAAAGTCCATGACTATGTCCATGTCTTTTATAGAATAATCCATTGTTCTGATTTGACTAACACATACCATTCTTACATTAAATGTGCGTGTAGAGTTTGCCGTTCGCATATGTTTGTTTCTATTTGTTCGCGTTCAAGCATTGTGACCCGGATAACCTTGTGGAGTGAATGAACATGTTCCGTTTTAAAGCTATTGTGTACTATACACGTAACGGAGCCCCTAAAATTGTGAAAAGCTTGCTGAGAACGGGGATATTGATAAACCAGGTAACCAAGTGTTTTATTTCCATACGAAACAGCTTGATTATTGGTGTTTGGAGCACTATAATGAAATACATCATGAATATGCCCTGGAATTGAAGACTTTGGATATAATTTGGCAACACCGAGGCAACTTTTGCGGTTTATTGGCGAAGGGAAATGGTAAACCGAAGGTGGGTAAACGTCAGCGTCAGGCAAGAGCAAAGTGAAACGCAAACGAGGCCATTTTTTACACTTGGACTTTGTTATCCGTAATTCAGGTGAGCCAAGGGTGCCACTCTTGCCACATTGTTGGTTAAATATGTCCCCTTAAAAACGTAAAAATGGAAGGGTTCTTGAACATACAAAAAATTTAGAAAATAGGGAAAATGGGATTGGTAGGTTTTTACCTAAAAAAAATGCGTTGAAAGTAATGTAATACCAGACTCCCTAAAATTTTGTGTTCCAAAAAATGATGTTTCTCTGATAAAGTTGTACATTGTATTCAACTTAGGTTAATTAAAAGAAAAATAAACGAATCAGGAGAAAAAAAACGAACCTTGTCGCATGGGCCCACGTGAGTAGGAGTGAACTGTGTCAGGCTCTGAAAAAAAGTTGCTCGGTTCTGTGGCCTTTAATACACGCTTATCTATTCGGAATTTTAGACTAGAAGTTACACTAAGTTCGGATAACAAATTGAAAAAGCCATCAAGACATCAAAAAACTTCAATTCCAACAAAATGTTTGACGGCATTAGCTTACCATCTTTTGTATAATTCTTTTCTCATATGGCCCAAAACATGCAATCCGCAATTTAATGAGTGGCACTTTTTGGCAGACATGGAAAAATTGGTCCACACCGGAGAACGGAACTGATGGTAAAAGGTTGTGTTAAATTCGGAAAAATAGACTAGAAAAGAAACTAATTTTAGACGCAAATTTGAAAAAGCTGTCGTTACGCCAAGACAGGCCTTCAAAGGACCAAATTCCAATTTAATTATAATAATTGACAGAATTAGCCTACCAAATTTTGTAAAAGTTCTCTCCTATGGCCCAAAACATCCAATCCGCGATAAATTCAATGAGGCTGACTTTTTTGAAAATGACAGGTGGCTTTGTCAATTGAATGTCTAAGAAATGGGAGCATCAATTGCAGTAATTCTGGCAAACATCAGATCAATTCAACAAAATAGATTGTCAATAGGCTCCCTAAAATTGATCTTGAGACCTGCCCTGAATGCAACTGTAGAATCACTTATAGAGGAAAAGGAGTCAAATGTGAAGAACGTGAGAATTGGTTCCAAGCAAAATGCCCAAATACTGATGATCAATATTACGCTAAGAAGAAGGAAATGGTGTGATATAGCTCTAATTTCAAGAAAATTGGGAAACTAGATCGTGAACCGGATACTGAGAGGCAATTGTTGGAAAGATTTGTAGACGATATAATTTGTTTTCAATTTAGACGATTCAATTTAGACGATTTGTTTTCAATTTAGAGTATGCAAATTCTCTTCACAAGAACTTACAATTCACTCTTGAGACAACAAACGGAAGTGGAGACCTGGCATTCCTAGATCTAGACATAAATCTAACGAAGATAGAAAAATCAGCTGTATTTCCGTTGCTGGGCATCGTTACAACATAAGAGAAATGTGATTCAAGGGACTGTGCATAGGATTTTTAATGCGACCAATGACTGGCAACCCTTTGACGTATCTCTTAAGAAAAATCAAGAGATATGGACTGAAAATCAATACCCAACGGAGTGGTCCTCCAGTATTGTTAATGAGACGTTGGATAAAATAGTCACGAAGAGTTCACGGCAAAACCACCCCAAAATGAACAACATCTTAAAAAAGTTAAAAGCCTTAACAATAGGGAGCCTATACCTAGGTTTTTTGTTAAATACAGAAGAAAAATCGCGCAAAATTTTGCAAGCAGACTGAAAAAATTGTGTGATATTCAAATCATTTTCACAACAAGAAAGCTAAGAACTTGTTTGCCCAGCCTAAAATCACCTTTTGATTATAATCTGAAATCCCATGTGGTATATAAAGTTACATGTAATGGATGCAGTTCCATCTATGTTGGACAAACCAGCCGACATGTTACCACTAGAAATTCAGAGAATCAAAGAAGGATTCCCCTGTTGGACAACACCTTGTTGAATGTTGTGGTGCAACGCAATACGTAAAATGGGAGATTCTTGATGCTTGTCGCGGGGTTGAAAAGCTAATGACGATAGAAGCGATTTACATCAAAAAGCTGAAACCGCAATTAAATACGCGCGATGAGTATCGGGGGCGGGGATTGACATTGAAGTACTAGTTCAAATACAAAAATTTGACGTTTGAAATTCAAAAAGTACTCTGGTACATGTTAATTCGAAATTTTGTCAACCCCAAAAAGTAAAAAAATAAAAACAGATAAGAATTAAATTAAAAATCCCTTTTCAGGAATAGAAAGCATTATACACGGGATTTTCATAAAATCACGAATAAAAAATGAATTGATTTTAGTGTAATAAGTGTAAATAAAATGTTGTAAATGTGATTTTAACTGTAAATAATTTCAAAAATTCAATGTTATTTTAACTCATTTCTTTGAATTATAGTCAAAGACAAGTTTATATACTTTGTAAATGATTTCATTTAATTTTTAAACCTGACGGTGAACGCAATGTTCGAAAACGTTCGTTTTAGTTAATCAATTTAAGTTTTCTTGACAATTACTTCTCTGCATCGATATAATTTGTACTGTAGAACGGAAAGGACATAACATGTGGCGTATTTTGGATAATCAAATTTTATTCTCTACAGTTTCGTGGCAATCTGAGTTTAAAACTGGGAGAAGAAATTCCAGTTTTTTGTCCTGTCCAACGTGGTTTATGAAATTGTGTAGTGGATCAGCCGATATATCTAGGGCAGACTCGCTGACTTTTTAACAACATAAAAAGCTGATTCACCTGTCGGACATTGTAAGTAATGCTCAAAAACATTCCAATCAAAAATAATTGATCTGTGCGGCAACGAATGTGGAGCCCGAATTCGTGTTTTTTTTTGAATAATATTATTATGGCTTTGACAATTTCACGGGGAGTACAAGTCCCGGAATTATAATATAGAATTAGCACGACAGTTTTGGCACAAGCACAAAAAGATCCAACTACAATAGGCTATTCTCAGCCCAGTTTTCATTGAAAAATTTCCACATTAATTCTAGAAGTCTTACTTTCAAGTTAATGTTGTCAAAAAAAGTTGTCAGAACTGATGAATTCCATTTTTACAAATAAACTAATTTGCTTCATTTTAAATTTTTGGTTAGTTTTGAACATACATTTTCCTGAAGCTGCTAGCAATATCGAATCTTTTGTGTTTGCCCCCCCCCCCCCCCCCCAGTTCCTTATGCGCCCCCCAGTTACAGGGTATGTGTCATCACCTAGTAAATCATTATGTAAAAATTTGGCACGTGCGTCTGGGGGTTGCAATTAATATGCGCCCAATAATATGGGGGACACAAGCGGAAAAGATCCCGAAAACCTTCAAGAAAATTGTTGACTCAAAAATTAATAATAATTAGTGGATTATGTTCTTCCAATCTATGTTTTTTTAACCTGGTTGAATCTTCGGGTCTTTCCCATTATAGCCCCACCAGCTTTGTGGTCAGATAACTTATAGCCCCCGATAAAGGTAATTATACCATAATGTGGGAGCTATAATTTCATGGGGTCTATTATGGGAAAGACCCAAATCGTCTAATGTTATTTTTACTCAATCGTTACTACTGTTCAGTTTATAACTACTCAGTTTGTTACTTCGCTCATTACTACCTAATATGACACAAATGGTTCTCATTAAAATTTTTAAGCAGTTGAACTCAATTAGTGAGCTAACTGCTAAAATTTAAATTAAAGGAGCGCCAATATTTTTCCACAAATCGCACTAGTGGCCTATATAAGCTGTAAAAAGATCATTTAAAGCCCCCTAGTTCCCATTCAAAGAATTCGTTGTTTGTGCATTCGAAAAAAATTGCATTATCATTAATTTAGTTCTCAAATTAATTGCTATTATATTTTCTATATCAGTGCTATAGCGGAGATAAAGAGTATGGCCGTAGCTTCAAAGTATGCGTTAAAAATTGACGTTGGTGATTTTTTAGGGATTGAAATGGCTGAAGCAACAGAAAACATGGAAGACAGTCCTGCCGAGATCAGGCGTAAGAAAAGACAGGAGAGAATACTACGGAATGCAAACAATCGTCTTGCGAAAATAACATATAATTGGTCTGATTCTAATTTTCCTGAAGATGATAAGCTGAAACAGGCAATTGAAGACGCATGTGCTGGTGATTTCCAGACACACATTGGAGATGCAAAGAATCAAGACCCGCTTGAAACCGAATTAAAACCGGATATAGTTGAAAATAATCCAGTTAGCTTGAAAGGATCAGTGAATGAAAATATGAGACTAGACGAACCTGATACTTTTGAGCCACTGGTGAATATGTTACCTAATAATTACTTCAAACCACCCCGCGAACATGTTCCATCAACTCTTAAATCTGATGTTGACTTGTGTCTTGTTTGTCTGATGCTTGGAGTACTCTCCGGATTATTGTCTTGCTTCTGGGACGAGTATTCCAATCCTGTGGTCTTCTTTTTAACATTAGGTGAGGTATTTTATTATTGATTTTTCAGAATGCTGAAAACTTTCTACAGGAAGTTTAACGTGTTTATACGTGCCAAATATCGTTGTTATTGAGCGTTGAGTTTCAAACTGTGTGATCTCAAAATGCTAATTTGAAACTTGGAGTTTGATCGAAGCGATTATCAGGCTAATGTTTAAAGCTGTTCAAAGTTAGAATCCATGAGTTGTTATTTTGAGCACACGGTTTTAATCTCACCAAAATCAAATTGAAAGTTTCCATAGGAGCCTAAAGTCCAATTCTTATTTTTCGGTTTTTTTAATTAATTACTCTTAAACGGAGTTTGAAGAAATTATTGCAGATGTGTCGGTCTGCTTTCAAAATTTTGCTTGTCCGTGTTAACTTTTCTTTGTGAGTTTAAGCCTTTGACTTTAGCGTTTGGCGTGATCTAAATTTCGCTCTCTCATTCACAAGTGTCAGCAGCTGAACTCAAGTGGCGGCAGTTCACTACAAAAAATAGTGAGATTGTGTAATAACCCAGCTTGTATATCAAGCTAACAAAGTTGACAGCCAATGCTTTTGCACATCTTGGAAAGCATAAGTAAAATGCTAAAAGATTGACTCTTCTTCCGGAGTTAGTCTCTTATGTTTTTAATGATAATAGAACAAAAGGAGAATTGTGATAAAACATTTTGACAGAGTTCTGCAGAAAATTTCTATTTTTTGAAAATAAGCGCAAATAGAGATGAAATTGGTTAATCGTTTTGGAAAAAATCATCAAAAAACCTTGATAAGAACGGATGTTTTTTTAAAATTGAAAACTACCGCTTGGTCCTTCTCGAAACTTCATAAACTTTTTGTCATCTCGATTTTGGTAACTGAATTAGAAAACTTAGCTATACAATACAGTCTGTGGGTTTCTGTCGTTTTCTTTTCGTTAACTGCTTGAATTCAAAATGATATCCAAGGTAGTCAATCGCAGATACTTTGTGACGTTCTGTTGTCTAAGAAGTTAAGATAATTTTTAAATGAAAAGTTGGCCAATGATTTTGCAAATCGTGAACAGAATAAGTAAAATGCGAATAGATTGACTTTTTTCTGATGTTAATCGGTTGGTTTTTTAATTATAGTAAACCAATAGGAGAATCGCCATAAAATATGTTCTACAGAACATTTCTATTTTCTGAAAATTACGCGTAAATAGAGCTGGCTTCTGCTAATCATTTTGGAGAAAATATTTTAAAAAAAGCTGGATAACAGATTTTTTGAAAATAGAAAAACATCGCTTCTTCAACGAATTCGAAATGACACAAATTAAAGAGTCATCGGCATTATTCCCAAAATATTAGAAGAAAATCGGGAGCGGGACTCCGAGAATGTTTGATAAATTTTCCTAATCAATTGTGGAACTTCATTCAGAAGAATGAAGAGCTGAGGCAGTAATATGGAAATTTAGATAATTGGTCTTTAGTTGGCAAATAAAGGAAAAATTTGCACTGACTTTGATGACGTCTTTCATGCGAGTGGGCCTTTTTAAAGGTGAAAAATGCCCTTTAGGCATTGAAACTTTTAAATACAATTTGGACCAGTTCAGTTTTTGTTTGACATTGAGAATCTGAAATAATAACATATGTCAATCAGAGTTATTTCGTGACGTTTTAATGAATATGAAGTTGAGACAATTGTTTATAGAAAAATTAACCAATGATTTATAAATCTTGAGAAAATGCTAAAACATGGATTTATAGAAAAGGACGTTTTAATATCGTGTGACGACCCCTAGTTTTGAAATGTACTAAAAATAAAAACCTTAAATTTTTGAGGTTTTTTTATTGGTAATAGTAACTGAAGTTTTGTTGTGAAGTTTTGAAATCAAAAATATTTGTTTTTGTTCTTAAAAAATTGATTAGAAACGTTTTCTTCTCTTATTAGTCACTAGATCGATTTTTTCCTTGTGCATATTGTCCTTATGTTTGCAACCTGTGTCAACTACAATCGTAATTATGTTTTTGAGCATATACAATCAACAAGGAGGCTCGGTAGTAAGTGTTTGTGCATATTGTTCTTACCCCGCTCATCCGCGTTTTTGTTTTAATGGTCTACCAAATGTTGAAGTGATAGAAAACTTTCAAACATTCACATATTGTTCATTAAACCACTAAATGAATAAAGTAATGTTGCATTACAAGGTTGATGAATTCTGCCAATAATTTTACTACGGGACAAGACAAACGTAAAAGTCAAGTAAAAACAAACAATAATTGCACTGGAATTTCGATGTCCATGTTTAGAAGAAAACACAATAAAATCGAAATGGCATCAGATAACACCTAATCTAAACAAATTGACCTGTACATTACCAAGAGGAGATACGATACCTGTCCTCAGTGAGACTTCATAGCAATTCGAAAAAAAAGACTCCAGAAAGGAAATTGTTCAAAAATAGGGTTCCATTTTTGAAAACCATAAAAGTTTTGGGTTCTAAAAAAACGTTAAAAACTATGATCAATTGAAAACTAATTTCCTCATTTGGGTGTCATTTGATT